>NC_134568.1:136161789-136417299 GCF_050947875.1 Dermacentor variabilis
GTGACCGTTACCGATTAAACGAAATAGCCGCTCAATTATAAAATTACCAAGAATTGATTGCTTACAAGTACTTAATTGCATGTAATTCGTTACGTACAGTTCTGGCTGTGTTATATGCCCGTAAGCAAGTACGTTTGCCGTATACTCGTGAGCTGTGCTGGGGAGGCTGTCTGGATATTTATTTCGCAAAAAAATCGTTTTCTTTTTTTTTGGATTGCCTGAGATAAGGAGTGAATTTGTACGTATGGAGATTTTTGCCACTCCGCGTGTGGTCTGCGCTCTACGTGCGCACTGTACAGTTGCGCTTGTTCCGTGTGTTACCTTGTTTGCGGACGAGAAGAAAGGGGGTTAACCGAGGGGCCCGATTTTTATTAATCATATCATGAGGAGCCAACAAGGGCACCAAGGAAAACATAGGGGAAATTACTTGTACTTACTAAAACAAAATATAGAAATCATAAAGTATTGGAATTGAAAGTGGATGAAATAACAACTTGCCGCAAGTGACCAACGATCCCACGTCTTCGCATCACGCGTAATGCGAGGACGTCGGATCATTCCCCACCTGCGGCAAGTTGTTTTTTCATCCACTTTCATTGCCATTCATTTATCATTTCTTTAATTCAATTAGAAAGTACAAGTAATTTCCCCTATGTTGTCCTTGGTGTCTTTGTTGGCTTCTCATGATTTCTTTGCGGACAACACTGAGGACTGTGTTGCCCAATAAGAATCGAGTTGCCGGTATTTACTAGATGATACTATATTTTGGGGTACGTTTAATGGAAATGATAATGGCAATTCTACGTTAGCTATGTTTTCTTCTATATTATGCTTCTAACAAAGCATAAACACGTCCCAAATGGCTGTAAAACATATTTTTGCGGCCGTAGTGAAGTACAAATGTGGGGCTACGTGGGCTTATCATATATCCGGGGAGGCAATTGTTCTCTGCCGTTCACTTGACAAATGACCCGCCTTACTTAAAGTGCCAAGCGACTCAGCCCATTGCACCAGTTCCGGCACTGGTCTGACAACAGCCGCCTGTGTTGCTATCTGATAACGCGAATGCATATCCTCCGGACTTTCCCAGTCATACAAAGCGAGCAAATTTCCTTTCTGTTGGCGGGCCCTTTGACACCGCTAAAGATAAAGGCGCAAGAAACATTCCATATTCCAAGCAGCACATCTCCACTCCAGCTAGCGCGTGCGAAAGTCGTTGTACATAACACATAAATGCCGCTGATACTGGTGTGACTGGAACATTGTTTTGTGGATGGCCCCATGTAATGACTCACTTCACAATCAGCGTCAATGCATCAAAGCGCTGGTCTTTGTTCCGCCCTGTTAATGGTGGGCGGTGTTGCAGTCTAGTTCTAATAAGGCAGCACGGTTAAACTGGCGACAACAGCCACTCAGCCTGTAAAACAAACAAACAAAACAATGCAATTGGGATTTTTGAGAAAGAAAACTTTGAAACTAAAAGCATTTGAAGCCTTCTAGCTTGGTGTTGCTTTGAGGCGAAAGCAAAATGAAGGAAAAAGTAGTGATTTTATTCCATTCGTTTTTTCTCGATGTCGCGCTCCGTCGCTGGTTCGAGCAGCGTTGTTGTACTACGTTCGTACGGCCATGCATGAGTGGTAGATGATAGGAAATCATAGAATGGAGCGAAAGGAACTGTCAATTTAGACGAGCCCAACTTTTCATTCCGTGCAAATCTCTCTACTTTTCACATTTTTGCAGAACTCATATAGTTGCAAAGAATTATATTGCTTATATTGCCTAATAAGATAGTAGTAGGCAGTTGCAATTCGTAAATGCAATGCGACGGAATGCTGTCGGAAGCAATATACTGCACAAAAATGGGACCAAAATCACTTCGCAGTTGGTAAAGTCTGTTAGTTATATTATAATAACGTGAGGCTCACGTTCGCTGACATTGAACTATAATACCCGTACGCTGAACTAAAGTTAGATTTCGCAATACATTAACCTTTAATGTTAAGGTGCTCGTTGCATTTACCGAATCAGCGGCAGCCGATGTTTGAGAAATTCTTATTTACTAGGAATGACGCGAATAGCACCACTTTCGACATATCCGTCTTTCGAAACGTAGTGGCTAAACACGTCGGTGATAATTATGCCTGTCATTGTTGCTTTCCAATAGTTATTCTGGTGAACTCCGGGTCAAAGCTACGTGGCAAGCGAGTTCACAATAGCGCAGCGCATTTTATCAAACTTTCTCTCCGTCCTCTTGCCACGAATAACGCTTTGCGGATGAAAGATATTTAGCCTGTCCATTCAGCAGGTTTTCAAACCTTTATGACCAGTTGTTTCTTGGGTACCGCGTGTTCCCGGTCTCGAGTGACACAAGCGGTTGGTGCTACGAGCGACGTCAGTAACTTGTCAATTGCCAAATGAGAAACGAAGTAATCCGTTTTTCCGAGAACTTGTGGTGATTCTGAACGGCCATACGAAAGGACTTGAAAGTTTTTTCCCCCCATTTCTTTTTATTTCTTTATACAAAGATTTGCCTTGAATATTGTGATTTTTTTTCTTCCTAATTTTCGGAGATGCTGCGCTTTATATGAACATCGCGCTTAAGGATGTTCACAAAAAGAAAAACAACGCATTGTATTCTTACACAGTGGTATTTTTCTGACATGGGACATAGCGACATAAAAAATTGCTATGACGATAAGATAAGAGTGAAGTGATGGCTGTTTTTCGTCCCTCCTTCCTTTCTTTCTTTCTTATTTATGCACTTTGTACCTCGAAAGGGTCATAATATTAAACACGAACTTTCACTTCCTGCCACGTGCACTACGAAGTTCTCACATGCGATTGATTCTCCACGCATATAGTGCTGCGGTGTAGACCGGATCTTAATCAATGTTGTCGAATCGTCTCTTCCTGAATGTCCAAATATGTTTGATTGCGATATCCATCTTCTATGGAGGACAGCCTTGAAAAAAATTTATTTTCGAGGTTGCTATTGACTTGTGCCTGTCATTAAGCACCTCTGCAGCGTGATTACAGGCCCACTCATCGAATGGCCACGCTCGCTGCAGGTTTGGTAGTAATCGGCGGAATTCGGCGACGTACTGGCTTCGCGTTATCCTATGCAAGGCAGGCGGCACCACCGTCGAAGTTTTGCGCCTTTCTTTACGCCTGCGACATTCCCTGCGTCATCCTTGGAATGTTGTGTGTAGGAACAGCACTTCCCCCTCTCTTGCGCGCACGCGCGCTGTCACGAGTTCTGCAGAAGTGCTCTTCGAGAAAAACCACTAGCTATTACATTTTTTTTCTCGTGCCGCACAAATGCAGCGCAACCGCAACGACATGTGCGCCCTCGAAGCGTGCACATCTGAAAGTGTTTTCCGACGCGCGGACCGGTTCCTTGGCTCCTCCTTGTCAGACATATTTCTCAGCTGCTGTATACTGGGGCTGCTCGCGAGGCTCTTTCCCTTATGTAGGTAACGTAAAGAATGAATTTTTCGCTCTGTAGATTATAAAAACACAACATACATTGCACTCCTGCTACTTCTTACAAGCTCAATGCCGTGCAGTAGTGCCAAAACATTTAAGCTATGTACCCCAAAATTCCTTGTGCTTTCCAGAAAAGCATGGAGAGGATATACCTTATACTGCATGAGGCGAGAAATGCAGGTGTCGAGCGCAAATGTAATGAGTGAAGGGGCATGCACGAAAATACATTCTTGCTCTGCCTAAGCCCAGCCGACTGAACTGCTGGTGCTCGTTAAAGTTCACTCTCTCTCTCTGGATCGCAGGAAACACGCTACTTTTGCATTAATTTGCTTCAAGGGCGAGCTCTGACACCTTTCTGTCCCATGACACTGACACCTGACACTGTCACCTCACCTCTGACACCTACCTAGGAGCAAGTTCAAGTGAACACGTGAGTTGAAAATCTCTCTTAAGAATGCTGGAACCTGCTTGCGAACACAAAACTACAGTTTTGACACATTTTTGCCCAGTTCAGCAAGCAAGGCGGTAAGGCCACCACTTGTTATTACATGGGGTGAATATCGGTTGGCTGCGCGAGCATGAGCCTGTGAGCCAGCATCATCGTCCAGAAAACAAAACTTACTTTACATAAGGGTGTTTTCTTGTTGGCTTGTGTTCGAAGAGCAATTACACATGATACCGATTGGCGTCTCAATGAAGCATTCGCCGTGCCAATGACCAACTGCGCATGACAGTTACGTACAGGAGCAGTTACGTGAATACTGGTTCTGTTCTGAAGAATGAAATCAAGCGAATCAACTTTCCAAAGAACTGAACCCAGCGGCAAACCATTTGTACGAGAATATGGTGCGTTAAGGGGCTCCTCATGGTATATACCGCCCTCCTTGTCTGCAGAGGAACTGGCATAGGAACATGTGATTGCTATCTATACTATAGAACATGGAGGAAGAAAACGAGCGTGTACCATCAGCGTTTACTAGCTCTCTGTTCCAAAACATACAAGCGCCAACACCTACGATTTCTACCACAGCGAATATTCGCACCACGGTCTAAATCTCTCGCACACTGGTCGCGTTTCCAATTGCGCAGAGTAAATGTACACGATTGTGGAAAGGGGACTAGTACTGATGTCCGGTTTTCGTGGCATTGCTCAAATCGTAATAGCCGCGAGTTAACTGCATACTCAATTATTTAAATGTATTTGCGCGCGTTTGCGCGTTACAGCTTTTGTGCACTCAGATATTAACGCACTTTTCATCTTGCAGTTCTTTGTCGTACGTGACACACACGCCCTTGGGGCAGGGCCGTTTGATTGCTGAATATATAGACTCCCAATTAGGGGTGCGGAAACTCAAGTGCAATGCATCTAAGGTTTAGTAGCAGTTGCACTTTTCAAAATTGCTAATTTCCTCGCGAAGTTCTCGAGTACGATTGTACTCGACAAAACACCTATGGCTCGTTGGACTGCGATGGCGTGAAAGATAAATTCGGAAGGCTCCTTGACATCACTGTGCATCGTTACCACTGAACTGCGTCGTGCTTTCAAGTAAACACTGTTCTCGGTCAAAAATCTATATAAGTAACGTGACGTAACGTAACGTAGCCCTGACGACAATGTTCGCGATGATTAACTACCTTTCAACCCCTCAGAACTGACGACAAAATGTGCTGTGAACATACCCACACTGCTCGGCGTCTCAGCGCAACACAACGAAAGCAGTTTACGCAGGCTCTTCAGGAACTGTCCCCTAATCTCAGCTTCTGCCTTACTACAAGGGCCAAAAGGTCACACTCGATGCGACCCGCTAGATTTGCCTGCAGTTACCAACAGTGAATTTCCAAACAACTGAAGCGAAATGTGTTAGAAGACTGTCGCAAACCTCACTTACAAAAAAAGAAAAAAAAAGAAGAGAAATAGAAGCGTGTACAGCTTCTGACATGAATGTAGATCATGCGGTTGCACACACTTCGCAATAGTTGGGAAACGTGATTGCAACCCTTGGGCGTAAGCCACTGAGTATATACTGTGGAGTTCGAGGAGCCCATTTCGCTTCCTCACCCCGGATCTTTTGTGTAGATTTGACACCAAGTGCTAGGAGGAGCGGGGAAGAGGAGCGGAGTCGAAGGTGGGGGAGAGCGAGACCGGCACTGATTGTCCGCCGTGTCAAACATCCCCAAATCTGGGCCCCCTAACCGTTCTTCCACCGCCCCCCTCCCAGCTCACTGCCCGCCTTTCCGATGCCACTGTGCGCTGGTTTCCGCCTCTTCTCTGACGTCAGCGGCTTGCCTCCTCGTGTGTTCCCTCCTATTCTCCCAAACATAGAAAAGGAGCGCTAGCCCCCTGCCCGTTTGCGGGCCGCGTCATGAACGGGCAGCGCGCTGCGTGCTGCTGACTTCGGCCCCAATTTGCTACCCGCCCCTGGCGGGATTGCGCCTGAGGTCGTCACGCACGCGCAAACGACGCAAGGTTCGGTCCGGGAACTGCTGAAGCCGTGCCGTCTTACTGCCCTCGGCGAAATATAAGCGTTCCGTAGAGGCTTTCGTCTCCGAAAAGTAATCGTATTCTGTATTATCTTGACCGCCTGCGCTTGGCAGTAAACACCAACGGTATCTGGTCGGAAGTTGCAGGCTTGCGCCCGCAACAATGCGAACAGAAAAAAAGCTTTTAAAATAACGGCAAACTTCTTTCTTTGCTGCTCGTGTATATAGTTCGTCATGATCGTAACTCACGTTGGCTTAATTCTTGCTTATTTTCTGCAATTCCTCGCTGAAATAATTCCATTAAAGAAACGAAGCTGTCGATGCTCACTAAAATTTAATTGCTGCTAACTCTCCCAGTCAAGCTATATTACAGCAACGAAGCATCGTACCCTTAATAGATAGTATCCCCGCAGTGCATGTGATACAGCGGTTGCATGGGTAAAGTAGTCTTCGATCGCTGTTGCTCGTGTTTGTATTAATTTCACTTAAGAGCTAGAATGAGTAGCAACATACGTCCACTGTTCTCTGTTAGGGCTTCGATATTTTTTGTTCGATATTAGCGAAATGAAAAGAAATTGTTTAGGCAGTACAGATGACTGCACGTATTTCTCAGTCCTATGGGATGCGCTGCAGTTGGGTTGTCCTTCATTAGTGTACCGCTCTCTTTGTCCTTCTCTCACTTTTATATGCACATGTCCTACGTGCATAAAGAGATCCTTTCTAGCATATAGCTGCGCTTAATGGAATCACGCTTGCGTCCTGATTCGCGCTTTCTATCCGCATTCTACTGTCTTAGGTGATATGGTTTGAAAAGTTGCAACAGATTCAACTTTCTGGAAATATCGTGTTTGTTCCGTCTCTTCAGACTACTTTATTATGAATACAGGCAACTCGTACAGCATGCGTACCGTGTTTTCGTTTTTTTTTTTTTTTTTCATAATGAGAATTACAAATTGTCCCCCAATGGACATTTTTCCCCGCTTGCAATTGTCTCAGAGAATAAAACATCAACTAAAGAGCCGCAATATATTCTGGGTGTCGCGATATTTTTCTCACGGCAATATGTCGCCAACGTCGTTCTACATGCTATTTCTGGGACACCTAGGCAAAAAAAAATTCACTTTATTGAAAGCAAACAGGCCCGATCTCGAATCCAAAGGACTGGTGTTCGCCGCCGAAGTCGGATGGCTGGAAGTCTACAATGGGCAGTGTGGCTGGCTCCTTGGTCTTGAACACGAACACCGTCTTGCCATCCCGGTACTGAAATTGAGGAGTACAATGCTAAATGGAAAAGCTTAAATTTCAAACGGCCTAAATTACCGCTGCTGTCTGCAACACAACACCGTGACACCCCAATTATAAGTTGCTGCTGTCTAAAAACAGAGGCCTTGTAGCTACGACATGAGTCTTCCCTTCCGGCTGTGTCACCGTCCGCACGGACACTTGTTGCACATGTGGAGTGACAGGTGCTTAGACACCAAACGAATAAATATTAAAAATAGCAGTGGTGATCACGTTTTTAAGGTATGCACGTTTGCGTGGACGACTGCTGACTAGAAAATCAGCCAGGCCCACGCTTTTTTTTTTTCAGAAGGAAAGAGAAATTTATGTTGGCACGAATAAGCTGCCGCCTCTCTCCGCATAAGCTCTGAACAAACTAAGTGGCTCCATTGGCCTCGCTTTAAACAACTGGCTCTGCCTGTCGCGCAAAATGACCTTGTCTTGAAGAAGCTCGACTTCACTGAGAAGTAGACATAACAATATCGCGAAACTCTACGAAAGAAAATATACCTGTATTCCACGTATTTATTTATTTATTTATTTATTTATTTATTTATTTATTTATTTATTTATTTATTTATTTATTTCCTTTTACAAACTTCAACTCCGTCCTAAAAGACTTTTTACCCGCCGCACTAGCTCAGCGGCTGTGGCGTTACGCTGCTGAGCTCGAGATTGTGGGTTCGACCCAGCCATTTGGATGGGGGAGGAGTGTAAAAAATGTTCGCGCACCGTGCAATTGGGTGTACGTTAACGAACCCTAGATGGTCAGAATTAATCCGAAGTCCATCATTACGACGACGTACCTCATCATTAGATCGGGCTTTTGGCACGTAACCCCCCCCCCCCCCCAAAAAAAAAAAGAATTGTTTGAAAGCTGGCGTACTGCACGCCGATGCAATGAATTTCTGGAATAGACGTACGTTCGCGTTTACATATCTTGTTTCGCTATGTTTCTAGTCAATGGTCTCACATGCACTATGCCAGTCGCAATCACGACGAGAGCGGGCGCTAAGCATTTAGTGCTATGTGTGATCGCCACAGGCTCCACACCATCCTCTTGTCTTTTCGGTAGATGCGTACGGAATAGCAGCCTTGGTTCATAATAGTTCGCCCCTGCGCCTTTCTGACAAATGAAAAACGATATCGCGTGAATTCTTCTCAATTAACGATAGAAAAGCAAAACTCGATCTAAGTAATTCAAAAAAAAAAAAGCTGTGATGTTGTGCCACGCCAATTCAATGGAGCGCGTCTAGTTTCTCACCAGTTACAGTTCGCGCATTACCGTTTTTCTGGTTTGGTCTGGCTTGGCGAGCGTTTCGGAGCGCAAGGGGCTTCGCACAAGCCCTGTTTGCATTCACGAAAAACGTTGATTACAGTACACGGGGTAAGTTCCGGTCAAGACAGCTCGGCAGCACGTCTGATGACTATCTCATCCATAGCCGCTGAGGAGGGCCGTTCGCGTTTGTCTAAATAAACAACGATTCACTGCCGGAAATACATATTGTTTGCAGCCATGCAGCGTCACAGCAGCCAAAGGCAAGCCCGCTTACGGTATATTTCGCTGATGTCTTTATTATTTTTCTAACGCTTTTTTTTTTCATGTGCCATTCAGCCTTTAGAAATGCGCCCAGCCTGGTTTAAGTGGTAAAAGTTGGGTGTTATTTTTAAAGAGGGAAACCAGGGAGAAATAGGGGATCGTATTGTCTGGCAGCTCAAATCCGAGATTGTTCTGGTAACATTCACGAACGATTAACACAGCCAATGGTATTCTTTTGGAAACAAATGTTTCAAATATGAACAAGTAAAATCGCCCAAAGGAACACATATTGACAAAGATAAGTCAGTAACATAAGCTGCTCGCAACTAATGTTACTGACTTATTTATGCTAATCCTCGTTGGCAGGCATTATCCATACTTTCTAAGGAGACAGCACAGACAAATGCAATAAATAGAGGCGGGCTTGGCGATCCCCTATTTCCTTTGTTGTCTGAACTTCTTGTAACAACGGAAAAAACTACATGGCCAAATTGTAGTGCACACGGGCAAGCTTCGCAAGATATGTGACGCTTTTCTTTATCTTACAAGGATCCTGTTGATGTACATTATAATTGGCACTTTGAGCATTTCTGCGTTCATCCTAGACATATGTCGGACCTTTGAACGTGCCTTAGTTGAGAAAACGCCCTCACAACGTCCCAGCTACGGCTCGCAAATAGCAACGCAGAACAACGTCAGTGCTGCGTTCGGTTCTTATAGCGCATTACAGCCATCTGCGTGCACGCGACGTGAGGCAGATGCGGTGCGCGTCACAAGGCGGGCAGTGTTCATTTGTTTTGTAACACCTACATTGAATCTTACCCTTTACGAAAAGCCGGAACTTCGAGGAGAGATCGAGTTTGGCATGATTTTCATAAAACTTGTTCGGGGTGCAAAAATCTAGAATTATCGGCTTTTAACCGAAAGCGATAGAAACTACATACATATACAGCTGGGGTTGAAATCTATTCAAGAACGTTTAGGTAAAATAAAACAAGAACGGTTGTCTCTTTAGCGATATTAATTTTTTCCCGTCAGCCTGACTCGGGACCATAGCGTAACCTCATGACCATGACTCATGACCACAAGCGGCTTTTGGCTTCTGTTTCGTTGCCTACATTGATCGTGCTTTATCTTCTGTACTTTATGTACTTTGCCGTTTAACCAACTAGCCTGCCGACTTGTGTTGAGTTCTTTTTTTTTTTCAGAGAACAACATCGCAAAGCGAGAATACAAGTAAACCTTAAGAACACGCGTGCACCAGTGAGACGTATCGGGTAGCATCAACTAAAGCACAGCAAATACTTCTTTCGATATGCCGATACCAATAATTTGCAATGTTCCTAAAACTAAATTGTTCGTTCACACGTACCTGGCAGTCATCTACGGGAACAGTTGGGCTGTTTTTCTCGACGCTGATAACAGCAGCGTTGCGGCCCCGGAAGCGGAGCGCGTGAACGTGGTCCTTGGTCCGTTGGCTGTACCAGGCGTTCACGTTGTTACAGACGAAGGTAAAGTTCTGGTAGGCTCCGGTGCTCAGAAGGCCGAGGAAGCGCAGCTGTACGTCGCCAACGGTGCGATAGCCCAGCCTGAAGCCACCCTTGAGTTCGCTGAACCATGACGATGAGCCGTTGTCAGCGGCGTAAGATGAAGGCTTCTCCCACCTGCACATCCGAGATGAAGGAGTGGCCCATAGAAATTTTATGATTTACAATTCGTCAACCCATACAATATCCTGCAAGCAAGCTCTCCTGCGCACTGAAATCGCGCCAATCAAGATGACAAGCTCGATGCTGAAGGTTGCTCGTTCACAGCGCTCAGCGGAAGGCGGCACCAGACAGCGCGTTCGCGCCTCAGTTCCACTCAACTGCGTCGTCCTGCACTTCAGTGACGAAAGTTGTGCGCACGAGGTCTGGCTGCTGCTTTAAGGGACAGTTTAAATGCATTGAGGTTTTAAAGAAGCAGAAAGTTCGACGTCATCTGGAGAGGTTAGCCTTGCGACGGACTTTGCATTTTACTGCTGGAGAGGTAGTGAGGGATGAAAGGGAATGAGAGAAAAAAAGACGCACGTGCTAACAGATAAACGTGCGCGGAATTCATTAGCACACAAGTTTATTTACGAAGTGTCAATCAGACCTGTATCCCGCAGGAATGTTATAATTAAGCGCCATATTGGAATGAAATTCAGAGCCGGGAGCCTGCTACGGTCCAGTAACGTCCTGCAGTGGAAGTTACGCGTCGTGTCGCATCTTTAAGGCCTTCTTCAAGAGAACCCTCAAAATTGCAAAGTATCTTCAAATACAATTTATGTGTTCTAAATGCAAGAAGATCGAAAACGTGAGTTTGGAGCATGTGAAATAAACAAACCTATAGGCCTGTATTACCAATACTTCTCTTGCGTAAGTGTCATTGGCGATTGGTCATGACTGTGGCGATTGTGGAGATATCACAATGATCACTATTATTGGTGTACTGCCTAACGCAGGCCAATGACGAAACGCTCTGACGTAAGAAGCCTTGTGAACACAGGCCATGATGTTCCAAACAGAAACTTAAATAAAAAAATGCTCAGGAAAACTTGGTATACATGTCGTCATAAAGCATTTGTCTCTTGAATTTAACGCGTCACTAATAATAGACGGTACACAAATTCTACTCGGGTCCCCCTTTCTCCTCTTTTTAGTGACATTGAGCAACCAGAGAGCCAAGTGGGCTATAATGCTACCGCTTCATGCTAGTATGCCGGAGTAGCGCACGCGCCCTACGGACCCTGTACGTACAGCTCTCAATGACGGCACGTTGCCTCTACCAGTTTCATTTACTTCCTGTTCATTAAGGTTTTTACTAGAAATTAAACATTCTCCTATAATCATTCGATAGTAAACGAAAGAGTTGCTTTCCTTTCCGCTTTCATCAGAAAGTCCTTGCCCCTATTTTTATTAGCCAATATAAGGTAGGCAGAGGTAATTACAGATATACGTACTATTCTAAATACTTTACACTATTTTTCCGCATAGTCCCCATAACGGTGCAGGCATTTGCTCCATCGCAGCACTAAACTTGAGATGCCCCTGTGGTAGAATTCGTCCGGCTGACTGTAAAACCACCGTCGGACTTCACGGCCTTTTGCGAACTCACAACACCACCACTTTAAACTTCTCAAGGCGAGGCACCTTTTCCCATACGTGGGCTGCATTTCCCTGTGGATTTCGATGAGCGTTCGTCCCTTGCTCCATAGAAAACGAATCACACTTCGTTGCTAGCACGCCGGTGGCGTGTGAAGCACAACCGCCATCTTCAACAACTGACAGCAGCGCCGGGCCGGCCCAAGAAAGGTCCACCACTATATAGGAATGCATATGTGGACTTCGCAATTAAAGCCTTGATTTGGCTAAAAAAAATAGGGACAAAGACTTTCTGATTCGCCCTTATATAGTAGTTGTTTGTCTAAATGTGGGGACCCTCGGGCCGTTCGTGAAGCATGATTCCGTTGTCTTTATCGGCACCCATAGTAAGTACTTCCTCCCTATGGGCTCAGCGACCATTACGTTTCCTGCACCATGTTTCATGGCGACGTTAAAGAGGTTTTTCTTAATGAGTGGTCAGTGGCACAGTGCAGACAGCATAGTCTAGAAAAATGATAAGGGATTAGTTCTTGTAGTAAGTGGCGACGTCGAAAGAAAGGGGTGTCCTAGATTCATTAAGTAGAAACACTATAGCTTGCAACTATTGAAAGGCCCCAATGAACAGTGCTGCTGAAATATATAACACTTGACCACTCTACAAAAACGGGGCCACTCCATACCAGAAGTGTCCGTTAATAGAAATACACATTAGCAAAACGTAAATTAACCTGAATGGCCAAATTTCGAAAATGCGCTCTCCGCCACAACAGCGGTAATGCTAACTAAATCTTGTAAGAGCATTTATAGCCCTCTGAGGACGTTTCCACCCGTGCGGCCTTTTGCATGACCTGCTTGGCTTCAGTCGTGACTATGGCTCAAAGTACACGGGTCCTCCGCACCTGGAAATGCGCACCGAGTCCTCGCCTCCGTCGGCGAACACGCAGGTCTCGCCGCCGGCGCGCATGCCGCAGTAGGCGCGCACTGCGTCGTCCGGCACGCCAAGGTTGGGGTCCACCCAGTACCAGCCGTCGGGGGTGTCCGGGTGCGCAAGCTTCAGGTCACGGCACGACCGGGACGGGTTGGGCTGCGAGCCCACGGGCCTCCGGATATGTTCAATCTCCCGCCGCATGATATACACGTTGGCGAAGATGTGCGTCAGCGTCCGGTTGATCCTCTCGAACGATGCTTCACTAAGCGGTTCCGCTGTCATCGTCGAGTTGTGCTCATCGTCGTCGTCACTGTCACCAGAGGAGACGGCGTGATCGTCTTCGACGCTGCTGTTGTCGAGTTTTTCAAGGCTGCGCTTGAACCTGTTGTGGCGGTCCCTCTGGAACAACATCTCTGGAGGTATCTGGGGTCCCTCGCCCGGCGGGCCCTGTGTAATGGATACGGAATGGAAATCAGGAGCGTGTTTGGCATGTTATGCGGTATGGACACGGTGCGCAAGGCGAAGAACACGAGAAAATCAACGTGCATTTCCCATGTTCACCGAAGTCACTGGTTGACAGCAGCCATCTCTCGTGACGTTTAAGAAGGACGTGAAGGCCGACACCGCCGAAGTGGCGACATCATGACCCTAACATTCTAGGCAATACGCCGTGTCTAAGCAATACGAGCGATCTTTCCTGCACAAGCACGATTGCTTGTGTTGCCACGGCTGCAGTCGTGGCCACTCAGTCATATCAAACTCCATATTTTGTTTCATGGTTATCTAGGCACGTGGACAAGAGCTTCAAAACAAACAGTAATGCATGCTTTTTTTCTTTTAAAGAACAGCGTGTGTTTGGGAAACTGACCCCAATCTTTGTGATTTGATTTGAAATGCATGCATAATTCTAAGTGTTTTTTTTTATAGTTAACATACTTTTTCTTAATTTAAAACGCAGGCCTGCAATGTGGCAGTGCACCACTTAAACATGCGGGCAAAACGATGTTAACTTGAGTAAAGTTCACCAAGAGATATTAGGACACTGCGGCAAAATATTTAGAGCACTAGGCTATATAAGTGGTGCTTGCACATGACGTGGATGCTTTCACTAATCCAAGAAGTCTCCTTCGCAGTCTTGCATTTTACTTCGCTGGTCCACTGCATTTGAGAGGGTATTGGGCTCTATAATTAGGATATTCAAGGTAGCCGCTCTGATGAAGGTTGATTGCTTGTTCAGTCTACCACTGTGTCCACCCTTCGTCCGCATTTATAACAGCTGATCCAATGTGCAGTTTTGCAGCTTCAAACACCTACTTGCAACTAGTATCTACAGTCTTTGCCGTCTGTAGTGATTGGTAGAGAAGTGGATCTCAATCACCAAATGATTTGCTGCTGTTCGGGCAAAGGGCTCCTGATCAAGACTCAGGTAGGCTTAAGTGACCCAGAAGGAAGAGTTAAAGACTAATAAGTCGCAAGGACTGAAATGTTAAGCATTTTATGTCACGCCGCTGACGTTGTCGAAATATACGAGTCAATTGAGAGGCAGTCCAAATCGCCCAGGATGTCGATCCGCCCCATTGAACGCGTTTTCTGTTTTTATTTCTAAACTGAGCTATCGCAGTAACCATCAGACGCAATTCCGCAAACGCTTTCTGGAACAACACTCTTCAGGCGTGAGTTCACTAAAGGTTGCTACTATAAGATTGCGGCTGATATCCCTTATAAAAGTTCTGATTGAAGTTCTATATAGCTTTCCTGCACAATGTTTATTGAAAGCTGTAAGAGCTCAACAGGAACGCTTTAGAATGTGAACAGTGATTTTGCAAGGTTACACTTCAAACTTGGATTACTTATTTCCTCTATAGCATTTACATTTTTGTCATTCAAGAGGTGCAGAAGAGTTATAAGTAAGGTCATCAGACGTCAATCACCCCAATTATATTAAAAGAAAGCGGGGGAAGTTTAAACACAATTTCTCATCGGAAGTCAGAACTAATGGCGCATGCTGATAGCATGCGGCTATGTAGATTTCCGCAACATACTACTTACAGGAGGTCCAATAGGTCCCTGAAAGAGAGCAGAAACTCAAATTAGAAACGAACGCTATAGGCTAGTAATACATGATACGTCTCAAAGAAAAATGTGTTCGTTGCGTACGGGTGGTCCTGTTTCACCCTTCGTTCCTGCTGGTCCCTGTAAAAGCAAAAATAAGTATTATTACGTTGGACGGTAGGGCAAAAGAACAAAAACAACAAAGAAAAAAGAACACCCATGCGCTTATGACCACGTAATTTTCTTATTCACCTGAACACCTTTAGGCCCCGGAATTCCTTCGGGTCCCTGCAAATGGCGTTTCAGAAAATATCAAGAGATTACCCATCCTCCCCAACAGGGCCATTACCCAACGGGTCCATATATCGGACAAAATTCAAAGACCCAACATTGCATAAGCTATTTTTTTTACTACTTGTTCTGTCACGACGCGCTTACAAGCTTAGTCATATCTAGTAACAAATTTCTGATTCCACAGCACATAGTACTATCAAATGTTCAGTGCATAGGATACTGCGGATTCGTCGTTTATAGGTGACCTTACATGTACGCCTTGTCATCGCCACAACCAAAGTGCTCATTTCTCGGCACGTACCGGCTCCCCCTGAGGCCCGTCCGAGCCTTTAGTTCCTTCCATTCCCATGGGTCCCTGAAGAAACAAGAAATAAATAGTGTTAGCCCACATGTCAGTTAGAAAGCCCTTGTAACCATTCGTATATAACGAAAACTACCGCGGCATTTCATGCGAGAATGCAGCGCTGATAATCTTCCTTATTCAGCGATTAATATTTTTAAAGAACATCGACAACAGGGAGTTACCAAAACCTATTATTGAGGTTATGGAAGCGACTGCTTGTCACCATAAATCATACTTGTACGTAACGAATTACGTGTGATCAATTACTCGCAATCCATTACATTTACGGCAGTTGTGTAATTTAACAGTTACCTTGTTTACTCGGTAACGCTCACTGTAATTCAGTTACTTTTATTTCAGTAACCAATTACATGTAACTAGTTATTTTTACTGACGAGGCAAGCTCTAACAAGCGGCAAAGCTTTGAGAACATGAATTCGGCGGGAACTACAGTAGAGTGGCCGTGATCGTGCCACGTAGCAGCCTCGCGGATCTTGAGGAGCTGAGCATTTATTTTCTCATCTCGGAGCTCCACCAAATTCTAGCCGACGAATTGAGCCGGTGCTGGTATGCAGCGTTTAGCGACGGCCATTTATATGACGAAAATGCCGGTAAGTAAAATACGGATGGCTTTTTTTTTTCAATTTTCATTGGCCCAACCGGGAGCGTCTTCTTCAAGTATCGGCAACAATGAAGCCCTGCGCTTCATAGAGGAGCCAGATGCTAACTGTATACGTTAACGAGACCCGTATACGTTACAACACCGCTCTACCACTCAGCGCACACATCGGGCGAGTTTTCAGTGTCGCTGCTGATGTCTTCCCAACACAAACGAGGGAAGACGACTGGCGACATTTTTTAAATGCAATCATTATTGAAGATGAGCAATGTGTGAATAACTGCAAAGGATGCACTGAAAGTGTCAGCCCAGCTGGTTCTGTTTATTGTATCTGTTCAATGTCAATAAAAGCGTGAAAGAATGTAACGTAAAAGTAATCGATCACTTTTAGTAATTCCACAGTTACTTTCGTGGGACAGTAATTAGTAACTGTTATCAATTACAATTTTGAATGAAGTAACTGTAATTTTAATCGTTTCTTTTTTTCTGTAACATGTGAAAATGTCTCGTAAACCAACCGATACTCCTTACAATGATAAAGCTCATATACACACTGAAAAAAATAAAAAAAAGTTGCGTTCACCTGTTGTGACAGAAAGAAGACACGAAGTAAAAGTGAATCAAGTAACAAAAGTACAGGGTGCTTGGTAATGACCTGGGGTCCTTGAGGTCCTGGAGGTCCGGTGTCACCGCGTTGACCTTTCTCTCCCTTTTCACCGGTGTCGCCCTTGACGCCTGTCCTTCCTAGCAGGCCACTGTGACCCTGCATTTTAGCAATATAGATCTCAAGAGTTGAGCCCTAAAGAAACAGCGGGCAGAAATCTGTACGCGTCAGACGCTCCCGACAGATTAAGTCGCTAAATTCTGATATAGCAGTTATATTGCGTTAGTAGGTGGCACATATCTGAAGACGCACACATTGAATTAACACTAGTTACACATAAGTATCTCTGTCCACGTGAAGAACTGGCGGTTACATTTTTTCGAGATTGCGCTCGGCTAATGCCGACCTCGGAATCTCTCGCGTGGAAGTACTATATTCATTCGTGTAAAAAGCGCGCATTTTTTTAATGTTTTTACTTGGCGTGCGCTTTACACGAAACAGGCCTAAACCTGCTCACAGAAGCCTTTAACTGCACGCAGACTGTTATGCAAATTAACACAACGTCTCGACTGGCAATTGACACATTTACAGTCGCCATTCGATTTTGTGAGACACAGATAATGCCGCGAAAGTGTATGCAGAGGCGCTCAGTCCGAAAGAACGAATTGTCGCGATGTTATTGTTGCTTTTTTTTTTAAGTACCAGCACTTTCGAAGCAGTGCTTTCGAAACGAGTGGGGAAAAAATTGTTGGCTGATAAAACGGGCGGGCGCCCACGTTCCAGACTCGTTTACGCCCTTAAACCAAAAGTGAACGGGTCGTGGAAAAAAGAAATCTAGAGAACAGAGTTAGTTTTTCTTGTTCGTCTGACATGGCAGAACTGCTTGCGTGAATCATACCTTGAGGCCCCGCTTTCCTCTGTCACCTTTCATGCCCTTGTCGCCCGGTGCGCCCTAAAAGAAACATTCCAATCAGACAATTAGAGGTCAGGACAAGTCAATGTGCGCATAGTGCAGAAAATATCTATAAGTGGCGTTGTGTAGCACAAAATTATCTTCCGCGATCACATTACTCAAGGTCCCGGGTTATTTATTTATTTATTTATGCGCGTTTATTTTTGGGGCTCGAACGCTGGTTACGATGAATCCTGTCGGATTTGCTTAGTACACTGGAGCGCTGGTTATGTAGGATGTTTTCCGTGTGGTATTGCAAAATTGCGCCAAAAACTCTTTCTTTTGTGTGTTTCTTCTTTTGAAGTGACTGTCTGTAAAGTGTCCGTAGAAAGTCTGTGAACACGCGAAGATTTTTTACATTATATACGTCAGCGCGTGAGGAATGTGATATATAATACTTTTTACCCCTCTCCCCTTTTTTTTTTCCTTCCACTTGCAAGTCCCGGCCTCGCGTTTGACTGAACTGTGAAATTATTGAAACATTTAACTTCGCTAATCATTTTCGTCCATTCCTTTACCAATTCACTAGGTATTTTATGTATTGTTAATATTTGTCAATAAAATTGAATAGAACTCAAAGTTGTGGAGAAGCCGGCGACATATTGTCTATGGTGAACCTTTCCAATTCATAATGAACAAATAAGTAAACAAACAGCGTCGGTGGTTCAGTGGTAGGAAACAAACGAACAGACAAATAAATAATACGGACAGAGATTCAAAGGCGTGGAGATTAAACAGCACTGCGTCCAGCTTCCTATAGATCACACTACGGAAGCAGGAAGAGAGGAAAACTAGATGATAACAGGGAAATATAGACTGTGAATGGCGCTCTGAAGCGTAGAAAAAGGTTCAGCAAAACCGTCAAACGTGGTCGCAGACCCAGGTTGCTTTCAACCTTTTCACCTTTCTGAACACGATATATTTTCTTCCGAGAACGGTCTCTTATATGAACTTGGTTCAGAAAAGCGTGGACAGATACTTTTTGGCTGCTTTATATACGCACCACACTTCCGGGCTGGCCAGGTGGCCCCACTAAGCCAGGCGCTCCAACGTCACCCTATAAAAGAAAATGCGAGCCCTGTAAGAACACGCAACCGCTCGCTCGTTCTTTACACGAAAATTCAAGGGGTACAAATGCACTTATACATGTCAACAGTCAATGGGACGATGAGTAAAACGAGAACAATGTGAATGCAGGAGCCAACATTTCGACAAGTGGACTTGTCTTCTTCAAGGCGACATATGCTTTCCTCGCCACAGTGTGTGTATATATATATATATATATATATATATATATATATATATATATATATATATATATAATCTCCATCTTTCCATCTCCCGCCTTCCCCGTGTTTTCCCTGAACAGTCAACGGGAGCGACTCATGGCATATATTAAGCTTTCTTGTCATTAGCCCTCGCAATCGCTAAAAAGCCGAAATACCTCTCCCCTGAGCACTAAAACCCAGCCCACATACTGTTCCACATTACTATATAACAACTCCTTAAGGCTCTCGTGCACACCTGGCAACCCCAAAATCGCCGCATCCGAACCGCGTTCTCTTGAAATCAAAACAGCTTCCACGAAATTATGACGCACAACGTTGGCATACTCACTGCAGGGCCCGGTGACCCTCGCAGGCCGGGTGCTCCCGCTGGTCCGGGTGGGCCCTGCGATAAGAACCGAGAAACGTTAATTTTCTCACGTGATAATCGATTCCCGAATAGCAAAGTTGGAACGACCAAGAAATAGGAAGCTCTAACCGGTGGTCCTGTCGGGCCCTGTAGTCCCAGTGGCCCCATCTGGCCCTTGTCACCTTTGTCTCCCGGAAGACCGACGTCCCCTTGGAGGCCCGCTGGACCCATCGGGCCCTGGGTCGCAGGTGGAAGCGACAGTGAATGTTTAGTGACGCAGCAGATAACACCACATCGTTGGGCAGCCGTAGTACACAGTGAGAGGACCCACTTATCTTCCACCCGAGGAAGAGCATATTGCAGCAGCAAAACTAAGTGCAATTCACTTAGCATACGCGACAAAGTTTTTTGCATTAAAAAAAGAAGAAACTGAGTAAAGGAACGTTTACCTAGCGTGCTAGACAGAGCAGAGTGCAAATAAACGAAATGGGTGCATGGCCCCCCGGCACAGGAAATATTTCTCTAGAGCAAGTGCAGCCTTACCTGCTTTCCAGGTGCTCCGGGTGTTCCCATCTTGCCCATTTCGCCTTTTGATCCCTGAAAAATGCGAGAAGATTAAGATTATCCATTACTCCCGCGACAATTCCGCAACGCAAAAAAATAACTGAACAACGCAAAAGACTTGTAAGCCCATCCGGAGGATAACAGCGTTATAAAAGTGTTGAGGCATAACGATGATCTATTAGGTGCGTTAAAGCGCATCGAAAAATACCAAACAGTACCCGTAACGAAGAACCTATTTCGCAACGCTGCCTATACGTAACGTGCACACTGAGATGGACTTTTGTGCTGAATGGATGTTTTCCTTGTGTCTAAATCGTTTTACTCGCTAGTTGTTTGGGGTCTCGTTGTGTTCCGTAATAAAGTAAAGTAACACTGAAAGAACAGTTCCTTCCCCTTTTCCGTAAAGTGCCCCCAAAGTTATTTTTAAAAAAAAGAAACCGGTGATAAAAGTAGAAGTAACGCTATAGTCCCAGGCAGGCCTAGCTTTGAGAAAAACTATCGATAATTGCACAGCCTCTCTTTTAGCTGGATCGCCAGCTAAAATGACATTACAGTCCAGCTTCCGAAAAGCAAAAAGGAGCTCTGTCAGCCCATAACCACCAGCCCACAATTCCAGAGATATCATGAGGTCAGGAATTTATATTGCTAAAAAAGTGAGAAAAAGAAAGATATCGCGGCACCAACCTTTCACGACGTGTTCGCAGGACAACAACAACAAAAAAAAAATGGGTCAGAAAATTACCATAGGGCCAGGCTCGCCTGGCTGGCCGTCGACTCCGTCAATGCCTCTTTCGCCCTTTAAATGATAAGAAACAAAAGAAAATATGAGCAGGTATGCATGCTGTTAGAAAAAGAAAACCATGATAAAACGAGACTGACCACGACGCGCCCAACCAGCGCATTTTGTCATCTCACCTTTATCCCCGGCAGCCCAGCTTCACCCGGAGGCCCCGGAAAGCCCGGAGGACCCTGCAATTAGTTTCAGAGAGAAATAAGTGCAAACGACTCTAGGACGGACAATCGCTACTGCACGGTAGATTGATAAACATACTGAACGTACGTACATGGCTGTCACCAGTAAAAAAAAGAAACATGCCAGCAGGCGTTTTTATCCCTTCCCATGTTTTCTCTCTTTGTCTGTCTGTGTGTGTGTGTGCATGTAGCTTAAGATGGCGAGAAAGAGAGGGAGAGTAAAGTTCTTATTCTTCATCAAGAGAAGTGTTCTTCGCCTTTGGTGAGCAGAAAGAGAAAGAAAAACACTTATTAGGATTGAAAAGCTGGGATGTCGGCTTTAATCAAAGTTCTGACCTACTACTCAGAATTGGGAATGGGATATATGAGTAAAATGATAAATATTGGAAAATATTGAAGACGGGGATGAAAATGGTCGTAAATGAACATGAACCGCGCAGACTTTTCAAAATCTCAACTTCTGGCCACTCTCGTGCGAGGATCTGAGGATAGACTTTAGAATATCGCGGTGACAGTGAGAGTCCGTCCAAAAATCCCAAGAGAAGCATTTCAGACAAAGGTTTATCGATGAACTTCGACAAAAGCTCTGACAGTGACTGTATTTGCCCAGAATTGCGGCGTAAAGACGCACAAAGTGCGCAACACGCGCCCTGCAGTCTGAAATACGCCGCGCTCCTCGCGCTCTGGACGAGAATGAAATCGATACACAGACAAAGAAGGTCAAGGAAAACAGCATCGACTCACGGGTGAGCCTTTCGGCCCTTCGAGCCCTGGAGGTCCCTTGACACCAGGCACGCCCTGAAGACCGGGCTTCCCTTCTTCGCCTTTTGGGCCCGGAGGACCTCTTGGTCCCTGAAACGGAAAAATCGCCACTTACGTGCAGGACAATGCAAATTGTCCGGCATGCAACATACGCACACTGCGCTGTACGTGTACCTCATAGTATCAACGTTCATCGTTGACGTAACGCTAGACGCCTTTGAGTGAAATGGCAAACTTCAGTTCTATTCGATGTCTCCTTTCAGATTAAGCTTGCCGCAACATCGTTTTTCACTCGAGATGTGTCTCTCACTCGCCTTTGCAAAGGATTTCTTTGCGCTCGTTCTTTGCGGTTTCTAGACCGAGTCGAAGCGTTACGCTTTTAAAAGAAATTATAATTATCCGACACATTGCTTATGTATACATTAACCACTGTAGCTCTGTCTATAACATCAAGCGCGTCGAGAACGGCCTTGCTAGTCTTTGACTATTCTCGCCTCACAACACCCGTGATGCGAAATTGACGTAGTAGAAGGAATACAGTCCATCACAATCTAGGCTAGAATAAAGTAGCCATTCGAGCGTCGTCTGTTACAAGCGTCGCCCCTCCTGCTAAGCCCTACCAGCAGCAGGAATGATTTCAATCGGCAGTAATAGTCTCTATAGTATACGAGCATTATACTGTCGCTATCAAACAGAGAGATCCCAACATACTTTGCGTTTTATTTATTGCTGTGCTCGATGCTTTCGAAAATTGTTCTGTTCTAAGTGACTACTGCTAAACAATGAATGATGTAGAATATGCCAGCCAGAAGCCAGTGAAGAACAATTTCTTTTTTTTTCTTTAGCCGAGAAAGTGTAGTAGTCAGCTTACACTTGCGTGTGCGCGTCCAAGTAACCCGCCTGCCTTTCATAAATTTTGCACTTATCTTCAAGCTAAATAAAAACATCCATTTAACTTCAGGCAGCTTCAGGCTCTTGTGAAACTTTGGCTTTCCGGAAAAGCTTTGAAAATCCAACGAATAAAATCACACATCCGCAATTTCCAGTAAGGTATGAGACCGGGCTACTTGGCGTTCCATCTGGTTAAACAGCGCGAAACGAGATAAAGGACGCAAAAAATGGGGACGTTGACAGCACTTGCCTACGTCTCTCTTTTTTTCGCGTCCGTTGTCTGGTTTCACAATGTTTAACATGACGCAGTTTCCAGAAGGAAAGTACAACCTGCGGACAAGAGGATGTCTGCAGCGGGTTACACTGCAGAAGCAAAGAAAATGTTTTCCAATGTTTCGCGAAGCGTCTGTGCACGGATATTTCTAGTAGTCGTTATGCAAGAGAAAGGGGACTGAAGGAAAATATTTATTACTTTTATGGATTAAGTGTTTCCGTGAATCAATACTTTCTTTTTCTTGTTTAGAGGATTTTCTCGAGCAGAGAGTGCTACCTATACTCAAGACCAAAGCGGTCATATCACGGGTGAATTCCAGAGCGTCCTACTCCAGAAATGGCTGTTTAGCAACCGTACGCGATGAACATGATGGAATTTCAAGCAGAGACACCCTTTTATCAATATACACAAAAAGTGAACCGACTTTAGGAAAGCGCACTATTGGAAACACAAGACTGGATAGCAAGGGAACCAGGAAGAAACTAAATATTATAATAAATTGAGTTTCTCGGGTGGCAAGCCGGAAATGTTAGATGATCACGGTGTCGGGCACACGCACAAGTGCAATAACTGCCCAATTCTGCTTCTTTCTGTCTGCTAATCTCCACGGCACGTATGTGGTAGTGGTTACATTTGAGAAAAACAGTGCTGAAGAAGCAAGAAACAACAAAATGACAATGAGCGCATCGAACAGGCACTTCCAGTACGCACCAGTTCGCCGTCTTTGCCCGGAGAGCCCGGAAGGCCGGGTGGTCCGTCGTCACCTTTCTGACCCTGAGGACCTTCGGGTCCTGGGGAACCAGGGATGCCTTCGCCGCCCTGTTTAATTGAAAATTTGCGTGGTGTTGCGCTTTTACAAAACTGCCTTGTTTAAAGTAAATCCTGTACCAAGACACATTTTAATGAGCTAGAATATGTGAGTTCATTGTTTGTTGGCGCAAATCCGTTGAACACCGCTACGCGAAATAATCGCACATCGGCTTAGCACGCAAGGGTTCCGAAACGTGCACCACTCTCACCGCAAACAATCACTTTCTGAAGTCAGACAGCGATGTCTTAGGCTTGCGTTATTGTGTGCTAATGCAAAGGGCCATTGATTGCCATAATAAACTTCCTATGCTAGATTTAAGAAACATTTCGACTTAAGTGACTTAAGTGTTACAATAATGAAAGTAAGAGCGTCGACAGCCTTTCTAAAGCAAGGTTTTCTTTGCCGTTTTGCAGCCCTTTGTAAAATAATGTTCCTCTTTAAACTCATTCTCTTCAGAATGCTTGGGTATGTGCCACCTGTAACAGAAACGATATAAAATCCGTAAATGTAGCTAGACATATGTTGAAATTCTCTGCGTATGCACCTGTTTTCACCATTCTTCCCTCGACAAGCATCATACATCGTCTTCGGCTTCGTGACATCACTGAGTGAACGTTTCACAGCATAGTCATTCACCTGATTTGGTGTTTGATTTCCGTATATCTTGGGAATGGTGTAATGCATAGACACCGACATTGAATGAGAATAAACTTGTCGGGTGCATAAACATAAACATCGCATGAGATTACACGTTGCACGAGATTAAGGTAAACACAAATTTTGTAGGCATCGCATTTTGTTGTACAGCATTTAACTAACCATCTGATTAAAGCTACGCTTCACGTAGATTCCAACATTTTCGCCGGATCTGCATATTGCGTTGTTGTTGTTTTACTTTGACTTTAGCAACCTATCTTGGTCATACTCCTGACACACACTCTACTACGAAAGCCCAGGTGCCCAACAAGCGAGCATTCAGCAGAAGCTTAGGACAAAGGCACCGAGGCTCTCACCTTGGCTCCTGCAGGGCCTTGCTCGCCCGGCATTCCCGCCAGTCCAGGAGGCCCCTTTTTGCCTACGTCTCCCTTGTCACCTTTCCCACCGCGGGGACCAGGAAGGCCCTGTAGAGCCACGGACACGTTCGACACCAGTATTCGACAGAGAAAGCTCCTCCGTTGTTTATAAGCAACTGGCGATTATTAACGCTGGCACACAATGTTCTCCCTAAAGCTTTACTGACTAAAAAAAAAGAGCATTAGCCTAGAAGGGAGGTTTATACCACACGTTACTCGTGGAGCATGGATCACGAAAAGCCTTACCTGTGATCCGGGGGCCCCGGCAGTGCCAACGGCTCCGATGGGACCATCCTCTCCTTTGCTCCCTCGAGGTCCGGCGGGACCCGGAGGACCTGGTTCGCCTTCTGCGCCCTGCACGGTGATGGTGGGCGAAGGGGAAGGCTCGTTGACAGGCCAAGCTCATGCTGCTCGTTCAAACAACGAAGTGTCTTCAAAAAAATAAACATTAATGCGGCCAGTGGTTCTGCAAATATTAAGTCAAGCAAAATGAACTTATGAAGCAGCAGGTAGCTCACCTTTATCGAAACAAGAACCAAGGGTTTATTCAGCCTGGCTAAATTTTTTTTCTGTATTCCGCACACGCCCTATTTATAGTCTCGGTCGTTAACGGCGTGATAAAGGAAATCCACGGCTTGCACGAGTGAATTAAAGCCTCATACCACCTACCAAGGTGGATGTAAGTAGGGAAATTACGTGGATTTCCAGGCTTCTGCTTACATCTGAGGAACATGTACATTGTAGCACTGACTCCTAAACAGCATACAATACGGCATATCGAAGCCTATAGGTGGTATGGATGGTGGCAGCGCAGGTCATTGCATTCAATTTATGACGCTTGAGTATAGCCACTGACTTACTGTATGCGCTCATGCCGCACAATGCATTCACTAGAGATATAAATCATTAGTTAGAAATATCTTACTCCTGTAAAAAATTTTATTATCTACTGTCAAAAAAGTACTACCTGCAGTTAGGGCATTGTTAAATTTAAATTCTGGGATATTACGTGCCGAAATGCCGACCTGATTACGAGGCACGCCGGTCCGGGGCACTCCAGATTAATTTCGGACACCTGGGGTTCTTCGAAGTGGGCCCCCAATCCAGGGTACATGAGCGTTCTTGCATTCCGCTCGCGAAGGGATGCGGCAACTGCGGCCGGCAGTCCCCGTTCTCAGTAGCACAAAGCAAAGCTGTTGTTTTTTCCTAGAAGCTCAGCGCACAGATGGAAAAATGCTAAGCCGTCGTCGCGAACTTACTGGTACGCCAGGCTCTCCCCTCAGTCCTTGAGGCCCAGCCACACCGGGGGGTCCCTGAAAGAATCGACGAAACATATTGGAGTATTTTAGTCACGCGTCACAGCTGGGCTGAGCGAAGAATGTACGCACTCGGTAGTGCACCTCGTTCCTGCTTAAAGTACCTCGGGGTGATTCGAATATAAAGGAGAACGGTAACCGTGTTTCAAATGTGCGACAGCCCGGTTACGAGCAGACTTTGGCAACTGTGGTACGGCGCAGCGCGCCGTACCACAGTAACCGAGTTAACCGAGTTATAGTAGCGAGGTAACCGTAGCGAGTATAGTATGGTATAGTATAGTATAGGTAGTAGCTAGTATAGTATGCGAGGTAACCGAGTTATAGTAGCCGTAGCGTCAAACTGTATAGTAGCGTTCTAAGGGCGCGCTTGAATTTGTTTTTATGGGATACACGGAGCCGAATATTTGGAGGTGGGATTGGCAGTATTCAGGGTTGCGGGAATGAATATAATAGTCTCAATTATAGTGAAATGCGCTAATTCGAGGCCCAGTGAGGCGCAGCCGTTCACGACGCGGCTTTCGGCGCGCAGCAGCCAAACTCAGCATTCCTCTCACAAAGATAGCAGCTCTTTGCTATCTTATGCCAGCCACCGAACTAGCGTCATCATGCCGTCGTTGCCACGATTTATTCGTCGTCCTCGCAAACGAGCACTTCATATTTTTTTGTTCGGGGAGGGAGGGGGGGGGGTCATATTTCGCCGGCTTTCTTTTAGGAAGCAGAAAACAAGGACTACGTGTCTAAGTATTAAGTTTGAATATGCTGAATTAAATATTTGCTAAAGCGCTCTACAACTTTGTCATTGCAAGTTTTGCTCTAAGGTTAATGCTTGTGAAATTGGTTAATTATTCCTCACTAATGATGCAATTAAGCAGAACACAAGAAACAGTTCGACTTCATACATACGATAGCCACCAACGCGCATTTTGCCGCGGCCTCTTACAGCCCCTCGGCATAGTATAAATTTATCTGGGAAACTTCTTGTCAAATATACTACAAGTCAAACGTCAGTGTACGCCGCATAAATATCCATCGCATTTTAGAGCGCAGCTCTTTGGCGTCCGTTCCTGGGTTTCGCGTCGTCGTCGGCGTTGTCGTCGGCCTCGTAACCAGCTCCGCCCCCCTTTCATCCCCCCAGCGCTAGCAGCGACCGACTGATACCGCTGGATGCCGCTGACGCCGCTAGAGAGTCAAGATAACGTGACTGCATAGAACACCGTGACTGCATAGAACACCGGAAAGAAGAATGATGGGTGTGACATTAAGGGATAAGAAAAGAGCAGATTGGGTGAGGCAACAAACGCGGGTAAACGACATCTTAGTTGAAATCAAGAAAAAGAAATGGGCATGGGCCGGACATGTAATGAGGAGGGAAGATAACCGATGGTCACTAAGGGTTACGGACTGGATTCCAAGGGAAGGGATGCGTAGCAGGGGGCGGCAGAAAGTTAGGTGGGCGGATGACATTAAGACGTTTGCAGGGACAACATGGCCACAATTAGTACATGACCGGGGTAGTTGGAGAAGTATGGGAGAGGCCTTTGCCCTGCAGTGGGCGTAACTAGGCTGATGATGATGATAGAACACCGTCGCCGCCATGCAGAAAGAGGAGGAAAGGGTCCCCCCCCCCCTGTTCTTGTGTGGCGGATAGGGTGCTCTTCAGTTGCCGACGCGCCGGTTATTTCACGTAGGCCCCGGCACGTCGACGAATACGTGACCACCTTCCCACGGCTAGACCTGGTTCTTAGCGTTGCGGAAGCGAGGTATCATATTGTTTGTGTCGGCATCGGCGGCGTTGTCCCTGAAACCAACTCCGCAGCTGGGGTTGACTCACTATCGGCGTCAGCGGCATCAGTCAGTCGCTGCTATCTCTTCCCTCCTCCCTTTATCGTGTTGTCCGCTTGCTGCGCGCGCTTCTGCCCCCATCGTTTGCCGCTGGGTGTACACGCCGCCCCCCTCCCCCCTCTTCCTGCGAGTCTCCGGTTGTCAAAGCGCCGGCTCGAACTTAATTCCTTTCTTCGCTCCTCCTCCAATGCAACCCCTGTGCGGTGGCAATCAGAGAGCCAGATCGGTGGCGGCGGATCTGTATATGTGCACCGCCCGAGCCGAAATTGCCGCTGCCGTTCGCCCTGTGCGGTGGCAATCAGAGAGCCAGATCGGTGGCGGCTTGACATAAAGACAAACAGCAATTTCCTAACACTTATGCGGGAGAACATCCCGTTCCTCTCGCTCGTAACGCGTCCCACGGCTGTGACAACCTCGCGAGGCACTTGTATAGATCTCGTCTTTGAGAATCAAGCATTGGTGTACCAAGTCGAACATATATCAGTCTATTTCTCCGACCACAAAGCTTCCTTCATGACTGTCAAGAACTGTTAGTGGAGTCTTTGTTAAAGGAATACGTGTGAAAAATAAAAAAAAAATTCTGTGATAGCACATACATGTGTTGCTCGATTTCTTTGCCTCAATCTATCGAAAAGGTGAAACAGCTTATTTGCTGCGCTCAAATTTCGCATTAGGAAGTAACGTAATCGTCGGTAACTTTTTTTTTACTGTACTCTTATATTACCCTTGTAAAGCTAGACAAAGCCTGTAGTATAAGTAAGTTATATGATATCTTGCGGAATATCCGCCATAATGACAACGGTGAATTGCGGTATGCTAAAAATTTTCAATATAGAATTTCGTGACAAACGTCATCAAATAGCTTTTCAAGTAAAACATGTCCAACACAGACGCACTCCAAAGAATAGAAGAGAGCATCATGAAGCCTCCGTTTGAGCATCTTAAACGATACCATGTTCAAAGCAGTTGGTCGGCGCAGAGTGACACAAACATGCAGTCTAGTAGAAAGCCTGTCAGTCTGTGCGGTTTCCCAGAGAAAAGGCAAAAGTGCAACGGTAATATGTGTCGCTTACGATGCCATCTGCTACCTCGGTGGTGCACACGAGTAATGTGTCGCCGACTGAGCTATTACATTTAAGATTACTATCACATGTAGAGCACATGTGCGGAACGAATGTGTCGAACAAAAACTCCTAAGCCTTCCAAACAGAACTTTCATAAAAAGAACTCTGAAAATTTACCACGAGGACTGGTTGAGAACGCTAGTTACCTCCTTGTACCACCTCAGACTAAGTGCTGTTTCTTTATTTCTCGTTTTCTCTCTATCTCTTTCTTTCTGTATCTCCCTTTGTGAAGAAATATCTTGTTTATCGCTTTCCGAGGCCGTCTCATTGCAATTCTTTCTTTTTTTTCCAAAAAATTTGTAATTTTATCCAATGATATCGCGAGGAACATCTGTTCCTTTATTGTACTGCACTAAAGCAAACACAGCTATGATATACGATGGCGATTTTGTTTTTGTTCTTTTACAATTTCAAGCCCGTAACATCAGTTCCTTGACGAGGAAACTTTTTCTAGATGGCACTGAAATTCGCGCGCTAGCGAACTGCTTGATTAAGTTCACATCACATATCGAAAATGGCTGGCATTCTCGTCCTCGGATTGAGTAGCACAGTAGTACGGAGAGACCGCAATCCAAAAGCACTGAAGCTCATTTACTATCACCAGTACTCTCGCGAGCAATAAAATGTGGCCTTTGGATGAGGCAACTTACCGTATCACCCTTCGCACCTTTCAGGCCCTTCTGACCAGGGAGGCCGGAGTCTCCCTGCATAAGGATGAAAAAAGACAGCAAGTGTTTTAACGGGCGAGGTTCAATTCAATTTTTGGACGGACAAGCATTTCATTTATTTTCATTTATTCATATTTCGAGTGCCCAAGAGAGATATTACGTGAGAGGTGAGCGACAAAAAAAGGCAGCCGTTCTCAGTTAACATGTGAAGTAATGACTCTCTACGGCTGTTTTAAAGTAGGTGCCATCTTTTTACATGGCGGTGTGGGTCGTTCCAGTTTTGTGCCGTATGCAGAAAAAAAAACATCTGGATGATGTTTGTATGGGTGCGCTCGGGAAATACAGCGCTAGGATAGCAATGGCGAAATGTCAATGGCAATGGCGAGAGATCTGAATTAGATGAAGATATTCATCAAACATGTACATTCAAGGTTTAAGCTTCATGAATCTTTCCGAAAGAAACAGGTTCGTGAAGCTAGAAACAACATTCGTATAGAGGAACTTACGTCGAAATGCGCACAGCGAGAAACACACATTGCCGAGTATAAACACTCCTTGTGTGCGCAACGCCTAAAAGTGCCAGAAACTAAAGGGGGCTCGATACGCTAGAAGATTTTACGAGTAACACGGGGCTCTCGTTCTTACCCACCTTGTCTCCGTCCTCTCCTGGTGGTCCAACGGGTCCTGGCGGTCCTGGAAGTCCCTACCGTCGGCCAAAGAAGTAGCGGCATTAATTGGGAAGGCGGTCAGCGTAAAACAGCAAGTCTACGTGCAGGTTCATGAACAATGAACGCCAACTGTATTTCGGGTCGTGAACTTCACTCTGGCCGAAGCGAGTATATTCCTATGTTCATTTTCGTAGCTACATATTTATTGTTACAAGCGATAATCACATGACTGCCGCGATACTGCATATTGCGACCTTCATCAGCGATAAGCACACCGCGCGTGCAGAGCCGAGTGTCCCAAGAGACTTTAGATGGTCTTAGCGCGTACGAATACCCGGTGTCGGGACGGCGCAATCACTAGCGCGTCGTTAGGTACCTTGGCTGGTGCGATTTTGTTTGTTCGGGTCTTCCTAGCGGCGTTCATCACAGCCCTGTTCGCAGCTCTCCCATTCACGTACTACACAGACATACACTTCAAAAACCCAGGCTGCCAACTGTGAGGTCAAGAGCTCATTGAAGCGCGTTTCTCCCCATAAAAATTCTTACTGTGGAGAAGCCAACTTAGAAGAACACTTTTCATGGAGCAATGCACCAATGCACGCACACACAGGGAAGATTTGAGACCCGCATCAAGTATGTCATGGCGGCTATCACCTGGATAATCACAGAATTAGCGGGCCCAAGATAGAGACCTGGACGAGCTATTGTCGACGGCTTGTAGACGTTGATGCGCATGTATATTATAACCCACCTAAACTAGGATATGTGCGAGCTTGTGATGCCCTTTCAATCGAAAACATTACAGCACTGGACCTTATAGACGTGATGCAGCCATGTGCTCCGTCCTAAAGTGCTCATTATGATGGTATCCCCCCTTCTTTTTTAACAGGCAAGTGATGAATTGGAGAACATGAGAAATAACGAGTCTCTGACGTCTTTTGTCTTGAATGCGTCGTTTTAGTAAAAGGGCCACATGCAACTTCCAAATTGTTTCACTCAATATTGTTATAAAGGTCTCTTTTACAAAAGTTGCAAAAGAGGCTCGAAGATGGACGTCGAACTATAGTTCTTAGAGTTAACTACTTGAAAACAATACTGAATACACCGTGAAAAAGAGCAAATGCATCAAATCTTTGTATTGAACCACACTGACGTTCACCACACTCGAACAAAATACGCGGCGCAAGACGTGTACAAATGATCACACACACAATAGCAAATTTAAATACCTCAATGACGTCGTAACGGAACCAGGAATTAAACGTACGTTATCGGTCATTCCAAAAGTTGCACCAGTTATACAATATAAACTCTTGATATCTCACCCTGGCTCCCGGAAGTCCGTCTCTGCCGAGGGGACCAGGACCTCCCAGGTCACCCTGAAGTAATAAAAATGATGTGAAAAACGTAGCAGTGTTCTCACGTGGTGAGCCGTCACTAGATTCTCGCTGTGACATAAATTATAATATTGTCGCATGCGCGTCAAATGAAATTTGTTGCGAAAACACGCTGCTTCATCAATGGCTGCTTTTATCACGCGTAATCTGAACCATGTCTAAGAACCTCTTAAATACGATTTCGTCCAAGAAAAAAAAAGAAAGTCATTGGAGCACACATGCCAGCGAACCTCCTGTGCTTTTTTGTTATTTTTCTCCAAGAAATGTCTTTCTGTATAACACTTTCTTTTAACCAAGTCCATGGTCCTTCATTTGCAAGATGGCCGCGTCCCATGGAGAAGCATTATCAATTTAAGAAAAAAAAGAATACCCTGGGTGTTTGGTGGAATGGCATCACCGCAAGCAGTTGATGAGTAGAAATTGTCTGCACCACGAGAGGGGTGAAGTTAGCCGGACACGCCTCCTTACCTTGTCTCCCTTTGGGCCCGCTGGCCCTAGTGGACCGACAGGACCGCTGCGTCCCTGTAGAGGAAAAGAAGGCCAGTGCGTGGTTAGAGCTTCGACACTTCTGTGGGGGAAGTAAGGCGGACGCCGTAAGAATAATGTACACGTTGTGTTGCCACATGACCACATGAGACTCTTCGAAGGTATTAGCTACCCTGTTTCGCAAAGTATTGCAGATGTCTGCAATACTCTAAAAAATCATGAACAGAAATCCGGCAGTAAACGATGAGAGCCGCATTATATGGCCTCAGCAGCCAATCCAGATATAAAAAAGTAAACCATAATATATATATATATATATATATATATATATATATATATATATATATATATATATATATATATAATATAATATAATATGCACCCGCAGCGCAGGAATACAAAATGGACCGGTGAGCACACGCGTTTGCCCCTTTCCGTCCTGTGTTCCTATACTGTACGTCTTTATTGCTGTTCATAATCATCATCACTGTATCCGATGTCATATGCCAGACGAGGTCTCTGCAATCTGTCCCCAGTTACGCCTGTCTTAAGTTAGTCGATTTCATCCTATGTCTACAGATTTCCTGTCATCCCACTAACTAATCATTTGCCGTGCTCGACTACGTTTGCCTTCCCTTGACGCGCACTCTGTTGTTCTGATAGACCACCAGTTATCAGCTCTATGCATTACGCGACCTGTTCAGATTCATTCCTTTCTCTTAATCTCAATAAGAATATCAGCTACGCCAGCTTGCTCTCTAAACCATACCGCCGTCTCCTCCTCTCTTATGCCGCGTTCACACTGGGAAATGTCCTATTGACGAAAACATCGGCAACCGGAAAATCTACGTTAAGCGACATCGCCCGACAGAAAAAAAAAAAAGAAACCCTCGTCGTGGCTATAGATCCGAGACAAATTTTAGTCGCCGGGAAGAAAAAAAGGCGTCGCTTGTCGCAAGTCAATGAGAACGCAGGATTGCGAGATAATGGAGGCGACAGGGCCGGAAGCTACTCTTAGTTGTAAACATCCGCTAAGCTATTTTGCCAATAGCGCTGGCGTGACCGGTCACGTCGTTGTTTCCAAGTATATTTGCTGGTGTTTTCTGCATTTGTGCCGTGCTTCGTGCGAAGAGAAGTCTCGAGCCCGTGTACTGTGCAGTACGTGGACGTTATGTGCATTAAAATAACTGTGGATTAAGCGTGCGTGTGTGTTTCCCACGTTGGTACGAGCCGAATCGGGCTTTCACCGTGAGTACGTGGCATACTTTTTTTTCTCTCTATTCTCTTACATTGCAGAAAATTAACGTGATCCTTCCAGCCCGTTGCAAGATGCATAGGTCTGCGAAAAAGAACGCGGTTTGTCGCGCGATATGTGTATGTATGTATGGTGCAATGCAACCGGTAAGCACTACGCCGTCTTGCCCGACGTGGAGAATAGTCGAGACCGGCAGTACAGTCATGCACGCGCTGTAGCTGTGAGCGCGATCAACAGGATGTTGTGGGCTAGTGTATACCGTCGTTGTAGCTACAGTGCGAGTGTATGCGATGCTGAAACGGCACTGTGCCCAACGAGACGTGAGTGCGGTTCGTAATTTTTTTTTAAAGCACGTTGCCGTATTATTCCACGTAATATAACGTCTGCGTTTCCTGCGTGTGCAGGGTATGTTGTGCTTTTATTTTTATTTTTTATGTATGCTGTAGACACATACGAAATACTCTTGAACTAAGCATATAGATTCTAAACAAACCTACGAGAAGTGACCTCGGGAATTTTAGCGCGCCTCGTGGAAGCTGGCCGGCGGCAACGAACATTTCGTCGCATGCGGCCAGAGATCCGGTCTAAAGTGCGCCCGTGTTGTCGCCGATAATCACGCGGCGCCTCGCGCGATGCGAAGGTTCTCGATGTGAATGCGCCATTAAAGTTAGGCCTGTGATTTTCTTTTCCGTCGCTCCTTGAGCGGTGCTTAACGGCTTCTCAAGCTTCTAATGATGCCTCATAACAAGCCCAACTTTCTACTCTCTCAACGTGGATGTAAACGTTCAAGCTATTAACAATCAATATTCTAAATAACAAATATGGAAACAAATACGAGTATACGTACTGCATTTAAGTGTACAGAAATGTGAGCTTTGAGTTTAAGAACTTTTAGTATAGAAGTATGGAACCAGCACGATAAGAAACGAAGGGTACAAAGAAGCTGGGTGACGATCAGAGAGAAAATCAGAGATCAGAGAGATCAGAGAGAAAAAAGTGGATGGACGAAATCATGCATCTCTGTGTAGTTTCTCATTCCACGTATACCTATGGCCAGCTAATACGCTGGCCGAACTGGAACATGAACATCCCAAGGCCAGATACTCGATACCATGGCCTCTTTACAACAGTCGTACTTCTGTACAGGAAAGTGATAAAAAAAATCAGTGTTAAAAAAAACTACGTTTTCGTAAGAGCGTATCCTTATTGGCCGTTATAGCGTTCGGGACTCGCCATCATTGATAGGGGTCAGCAAAACAATGCATCGCAACACTAAACAGCTCTTCGCACGAACTATAGCGTTTGGTAACACCAGAGTACCGCGTCTTCTGGCTCTTTTCTCAGCTTAAAATGTATTTCGGAGAATAGTAATAGATTCGCAAAAAAAAACGTAGAAATAGTTGTTTTTAGTTTTGCAGCACCTGTAGGCGAATAGTTAAGATTTATCTTTTCATTCAAAATCTCTATCAGTTGCCAAAATGATGCATAATAACCAACTACCCTCTAAAGGGGCACTGCTTTTACCTAAACGGTTAGTTTTTCAGGTAACATGCCGGCGATGTTACCGAGTACATAAAGGAGGACAAAGGTCTATGCGAAGGCTCGCTCCTTCTTTCAAACGTGTCAGCTTAAAAAGACCATCCCGTTTGTGCGTAATAGTCAATCTAAAATTGGTGTGACGTTTTATAAGTCACTTGTCTGTCTGGCTGCACGTGCACCGAGAAGTGGAATTCAATGACGCACTTTATTCATTTATATATATATATATATATATATATATATATATATATATATATATATATATATATATATATATATATATATATATAAACTGTTATCGTTTCTGGCATATTTTTGTAGCGTTGCAACATGCGGTGTTTTTTTTTTTCTAATTATCTGGCTACCGGTGATAGCATTCAAGATACCAACCTTTTCACCGGCAGGTCCGGGGTCACCAGGTAGGCCAATGTCTCCTTTCTCGCCCTGCAAGAAAACAGGCATAAATGTTTATTCGATGTGAATCTTACAGAATCACCAATGAGGGAAGGCATCATCAGGAACTAGCGTTCCAACAAATTAATGCAACCTTTAGCAGGCACATACCAAAAGACAACGTTCACTGCAATAAGCAAGCTACGTTTTACAGCTCGCGTCACGTTTCGCACCACGCCGCCTAATCCCCACACTTCTTACGACACTATGAAAGCGTATCTAACCGCATCCCCCGGAGCGCCGGCTATGGCTTCAAACAGTTACTCCTCTCCTGCGGTGGGCCATGAGCGCATCAGGTCTGCGTCAGGTATGCGCATCAGGTTGAACTGCGTCAGGTCTCTGCGCACCGTGGAGTTTCATGGAAGCCAGTTGTCCTACATTTAGATTGCTTCAAGCGCGCTCTTCCCGCACAGCCATAGTCGCCCACAGCTCTACATGTTTCACTTCCGATGGCGTGCGGTGAACGATTCCATACAGTCAAGGAAACTTTATAGAGGACTATGTCTGGCGTGCAACAATTATTCTAAATACTCGTCTTGAAATAATCCGGTTTCTAGAGTAACGTGCGCCCTCAAGCTGTTCTTTTCTTTCATTCATTTTTAGATACACACAGCGCGGTATCACGATAAATTCATGCTTTCCCGAACAAATCCGTTCTGGCGAAAGGATCTATACACAACGGGGAGCACCTACACCGTGCATGTGCATTGTAAAATGGGCAACGCACATCATTTGTATGCAAGTCTTGCTCGTAATTCACTGAAGTTTCTTTGGACAATTGTGTGGCTACAACTTACATTCATGAGAAAAGAATTTTTTTTTTTTTTTTGAAAAAGTCGAGTTCTATCACATACTCCACGCAAGGCCGACCATGGAGCTAGAACGTGCTCTGTCCCAATTCCTCTACGCTGACAAGTTCACTTCGAGATAAACGTTGTTCTTCAAATCCACAATTGCGTTTCAACTCCCTTATCACACACTCAGGTAAAATTGGGCCGTTTAGTGGGTGACACGCCCAGTTTTAGGCCGTTAGTACGGGGCTTACATGGTTATGTGATGCTTTCTATCTAATTTTCATCAAATAAGTTCTTTTGTCGGGGTGTCCTTTAAAATGCCGCGCACACTCCCATACATTATTGATATGACGAGTTACACGATGGCATACATGGATGTATACTCACGGGTGGCCCGAGCGCTCCTGGAAGCCCAATTTCCCCTTTAGGACCAGGGAAACCCTGTCAATAAAAAAGAAAACAATAGGTCAAGAGCGTGGGCACCTTTTTCGCCGATTCGACCCGAGATCATCATCATCATCGTTGTATGTAATACCGCGTGAGCTTATTGGAAGCGGGATAACTGATTACGTTAACCCGTACGGAAATAAAAATCACGTTACTGTAGCATTATAATTACAGAGGACGAACATCCGTGGCTTCATATGACTTGCTTGCAGACTTAAACCCAGAGGTATCATTTGCCAAGCATAATTCGTAAATCGATAACTATGTTTTCGCTTACCGTGAAGAGTTCATTCAACTACTTCAGCTTTTATCACGCCACAGTATAATCCGCAACAAAATTTTGCGCTTTCCCCCGTGATATTGTCTACCACAACGGAGCATCTTGCTCTACTGTCTCCACTATTATTCGCGACTTCTCTGCAAAGTTCAAGGTAATGCTTTACTTGTGATACGCCGCAGGCTGAACTCACATCTCTTGACACGTACAAAGCGCTGAATGCTTAATAAAATGTATGAACCGTTCAAAGAGTTTGTAATATGTATTAAATGTCACCAAGTGTTCGCTTGTTCGTTGCATTTACTGTGTCATGTTTCACATATGGAAATAAACGCTTCAGCTGAATCCACAGCGCAATAACCGCCTGCATAAGCGCACGTAATATTGCACGGTCCTTTTTAACAAACTGAACTATACCAACATGAGTTGATGGGCTAGTTGGTTCGACAGTTGGCCTCAGAGCGGAACGTGAAAGAAAACTAGAAGCGGTACTGCCCACTCGAGACGCTTCGCCTTCCTTCAGAAAATGAGCGTAATAAACTGTAGAGGCTCAATTGTCTCAGGAAGTAATGAAAGTGCGGCAGGTTTGCTTGCGCTTTCGTAACGAGCCCCGATTCGTAGGTCGCATACGGTCCAGACCAGACGCCGGGTTACGTCACTGGATACACAAATCAAGACGATCGTCACTTGAATTTGGCTTTACTGAGTATTGGCCGTGTTGTTCGTCCGCAGTACTGTTCCGGCCGCAGGAAAGGAAGTTTTCATTTTGTCTTCTATACAGCGTCATCGACAGGAATATGCAGAGTGGTGGCTACGAAGTTACCAAATATTACTGGATTGGCGGCTAGTCGGTTTAAAATAGGTTTTACAGGCGCACGAACGAAGAGTTCGCCGCTACGTCGGGTGCTCGTCGTGCTTCCAAGCAGTCACGGCACTCACCGGTGGCCCCATGTTTCCCCTCTCTCCCGGAAAACCAGGAGGGCCTGGAGGCCCAGGAGGGCCTTTGTTGCCCGGAAGGCCAACAGGACCCTGAGAGGACAGACACAAAAGTAAGAAAAAGAACAGAACGATTATGAAATTATAAATATAATTCGTCGTGTACAAGAAAATTCAGCAACGTACCGTAACACAAAGCATTAGCTCGACTTAAACCTGTCGCAGCGCAACTTATCGCGATGATGTCGTTCTACATGCAAGTTCTCTTCTTGCACTAGATTTTCTTTTTTCCCAGTGGGACATATGGCATAAGTCAGGGTTTGCAAGATATAGTACTAAGAGGTGCATGCATGGGCGCTATGGCAGATTCTCTCTCTCTCTCTCTCTTTTTTTTCTTGTTTGCCTTTCCCTGGTCAATTAGCTTCATCAGTCAATAGTTCGGCCGGTATCAAAAAAGGAGTAATAACTCCTTTAAAATGTAGCAAGGAGATCCCGTATTAATTTTGTTTGCAGTTTTGTACAGGACGAACCTCCACGTATGAGTAACAAACACATGCAGTGAAGACGCTAGATGCAGCAGTTAGAATTCACTTGCAAACCATATTTATACAGTTATGAAAGTGGTTGCTCACATGATCAGGTACGTGAAACTCAGAAATTTCCAAGCAAATAAGTCTAACGTGCACGTCATAAACGGCCCGATATCCCATGACAATGCAACAATTCCTTGCAAACATCACTTTGGTTTTACTGACTGAAATGGTGTTCTAACTCTCACGACTTTGTAGTGCAAACACTAATAGCCTCCTCTCAGTCAACACAGTCTTCCTCATCTCTTTCGAACATCATTGCGCCTATTTCGGACTGTAAAGCTGCCGCAAATGCAAACTGCAACGCGCGCACGTGCAACCCAACTGACAAAGTACTGAGTGCATAGCTATTACAAATGGTCATGAAGCTAGGAGATGTAATGAGCACTCCTCTCCACAGCGCGCACACAACACTCCTCTCCACAGCACAACCTATTTCGCCGTATTCAACGTTGAACTCCACAATTTCGGCGAAGGTCAACTTCGAAGATTGCAGGCAGCAATGAATTTGCATCGACAAAACTGCGATTAGTGTAGCTGTGAGCAACGTACCGTTGGACCTTCTTTTCCCGCAGGTCCGGGCAAGCCTGTCTCACCAGGAACGCCCTGGGCAACAGACAGTTCAAAAGAAAGGTAGCAATAAAATGGCATACATTCCAAAATAAAGTCACAGGGCCTTATTACTCGACTAAACGGGCTCTAAACCCAAGAAAATCGGTTGGCGTCTTTATTGCACACATGGCGCAGTACGCCATCCGCATTTGGATAAAGTCTTAGCGTAGCGGAGCAGAAAGGGTGATACACGCATTGGGAATTGAATCTGCGACCTCGGGTTTAGCAGCGGAACGCCACAGCCACTGAGGCAAGGATTACCAACTAGCCCGAGCCGTTACACTATTGAGAAATGTTCGCAGTTACGGCTTGAGAAACATTAATATCTGTACGCTAGGGCTTCAATACCATAAAGAAGTTTTAAAAAGTGTCTCGAATTATCTATCTATAACCGCGGTTAACGCAATGCAGTTTAGAAATAATTTCCCCTCAAAAGCTTTCCTGCATTAATTTTTCTTTACGACACTAACATTGAACGGATTAAAACCGATTGAAATGCACTGTATTGTGCCTGCAACAGTGCTAAGTCAGTCAAGTTGCCTTGACATTATGCGATCTACACGCCGACTAAAGGGAAACTGATTTTCTGAGCTCGGTACGGTGTATAGAATACGAATATTTGGCGGAGCTCACTAAACGTGCACCACTGAAGGCTACATTCAATGTCTGATGTTTGAAACGAGCTTGAAGGGAATCCACTCAAAAAGAAATTGACGGGAAACAAAAACAGTCGCAGTTTTGCTTGACAGGCGAAATATTTATTTATTTATTTATTTATTTATTTATTTATTTATTTATTTATTTATTTATTTATTTATTTCACATACGTTCAGGGTCTGAAGGCGCTACAGTAAAGGAGTAGAGTAACAAAAGAATGCTGTAAAAACACAACCAAAAATATTAACAAACGGCATTCTGAACAGCGGTCTTGAAGCTGGTAAAGTCGGTGTTCAGTGCGACTGATGCAGAAAGGCGATTCCAATCCGTGCTTGTCCTAGGGATGAATGAGTCATTGTAACGGTTTGTACGGCACCATGGCACCCAACTTTAAGGCTGTGGTCAGTGCGGGACGAAATGTAAGACGGAGGGGCAAAAAGGGGAGTTCAAATGAACTTTGTGAAAAAGGCAGAGACGGGAATATTTACGGCGTGACGAAAGATCAGGTAAGTTATCAGTTCGTTTCATTGATGAGATACTTGCATCGTCAGAATAATTAGACAAGATAAAGCGTGCATCTCGGTTTGAATACTTTCTAGAGTAGAAACTAATGAAGACTGAGTCGGATCTCAAATGGCTGAAGCATACTCCAATTTGGAGCGAAATAAAGGTTTTTAAAGAGTCAACTTCAGGGACGAAGAGGCCAAGCAAAAATGACGGCGTATGTACCCAAGCATGCAGTTAGCGTTATTATAAAACATAGGCAACATTGGAGTGCCAAGAAGGGTTATCTGATATGTGAAGGCCGAGCTACTTTTAAGAGGTAAGTGACGTCACAGGAGCACCAAAGTACGTGTGCATGGCAGCGTTCCGAGATATTTGCGTGGGCTTACATTTATTTGAATTAAGTTGCATGTACCAATTAGTAAACCATTCAGTTACGCGGTTAAGTTCGTCCTGCATTTCTTAAGAATCAGAAGAATTAGTAATTTTACGGTAGAGAACACAGTCATCCGCGAATAGCTTTATGGAAGAAGAAAGAACGCAGTTCGGAAGATCGTTAATATAGATTAGAAAGAGAAGTGAACCCAGGACTGAGCCTTGAGGAACATCTGCTGGTATATTAGAAAATCAAGAATTACAGTTACTGGCGTTTACAAAGTGCGTCCTGTTAGAAAGAAAAGTTTTTTATCCACTCGAGCACCTTTACATTAAGGTTAAGTTCAGTCAACTTGACTTAAGAAGTAAATCATGGGTCACAGAGTCGAAAACATTGGCGAAATCAAGAAACACGCAGTCGATGTCGGTACCTAGATCAGAAATTTCAAAAAGATCGTTAATAAATGGTAAGAGCCGTGTTCAACACGAAAAGAACTTAGGGAAACCATGTTGGCAGGGGTCAAGAAAGGAGTTGGATTCTAAAAACTAAGCCAAATGCGAATATTTTATATGCTTAAGAATTTTACATGAAATGCTTGTTAGTGAGATAGGCCTGTAGTTGCTGCGTAAGTGTGTCACCGGATTTGTGAACTGGAATCGTCTTTCCCACGCACCAGTCATATGGAAGAACAGTTAGCAAATTAGTAGACAGATCTACGAAGTAAAAACAGTAGCTTGATAGGCCGTATAAACTCATAAACAATCACCTACTAAGTAACAAGCATGGTGTCACGCGCGGAGGCAAATATAAACGCATCTCACTAGATGAGCGCGGACACTCGCTGTCAAAATGCTGGCGTGAGGAGGAGCGGCAGCAGCGGCAAGTGCATTGACCTTCATGCTGCCATTCGCATCAACGTAAACTAAGCGGCGAGAACACAGCGCACACGAAGCTATGAGCACTCGGCGCACTCTGTCCACATTGCAGCTCGCCTTCAAAATAGGGGCCGCGCGGCCATGCGCGGCCGCGCCATACGCGGCAGCCGCCGGACACCTCCCTCCCCCGATGCCTTGCGCGTGGCGGAAGACGGCGTGCTTCACATGGTGCGCTTCCTCCCCGATTTCCTCTCTTGTGCGCATGAGATTGAGCCGCCATTGTCGGCTCACCCTGGCCGGCTTTCACTCGCACATGCAGCATATGGCGCACAGTGACGATGTTATCGCCCTTGGACTTTATACGGCAGAAACGCGCCTGGAGGGTTCATATAGTTGCTATCGAGACAAAATGAGTCTAGACATGTCAGTTATACACCTGAAACACGGCCAAACTTAAGTCCTTTAACGTAAACGTCTTTCTTTTACGCTAGAGGGCCCCTTATCAAAAGGATCGCACTTTCATAGCCGCCCTTCGCCCTGGCACCCGTAGTTCAAATGACCTCCAAACACGGTGCGCGGGAATTGTGTGCGTGAGAACACGCGGGCAGCGCGGGCACGATCACGTGACCTCCATCACTGGGTGCGCGGGAAGATGGCGCGCATCAAACCACCAAGCTCCTCGTCGCACCCTCGCATACTTTCCCTCGCAACCGCAACCGTCGCGTAGGCTCCAACACGAGGCGCGCGAGTCAAGGCGACTCGGTGAGCTAGGCCGCAACTGCTGTGCATGCGCCTCGTACTCGGAACCGCACGACAGCGGTGACGGCGGCGCCAGCGACGGCGACGAAAACGCGTCACGAAGGTCTGCGTGATTGCTATCGTAATACAAGGCAGCATTACATCCCAGCATATTCTCACCGGACGACCAGGAGGTCCGATGTCGCCGGATGCTCCGGTCTCACCGGGAGGCCCCTAGAAAAAATAAGAAAACCTATTCTATAACAAATGAAATAGCGCGCACAATTGCGCCGGTCATGTGCTCACAATGTATAAGTATCTAAACTGAAAAAACGAGTTCATTTGTCATGTCTTTGTTACCTGCGAAGACTTACAACGCTGCGAGAAATCCTGAGCCAGTTCATGTTTTGCATCGCGACTACAATGCCTCGTGTCGTGTCAGCCAACTTGTACTCACTGTCTGGAATCACTTTCGAAGTACGCGTATATAAAGTGAGGAAGAAATTGTAAAGGAAGCGTTAGTGAATAAATAATGGTGAAGGTATGCTTTGCTTCTTCTGTATAGGAAAAGGAAGAATATCTCCTAATAGCCGAAGTTTTTAGTATGCATGCTTCAGTTAATATATATACTGTCAAAATTTTAAAAAAAGATTGTAGTTCGGACATGGACACTACGAACCCGACTACAGGCTAAGAGCTATAGCTATATATCGCTGCGGACTGTCAGATCGAGAAATTTGGAGTGTTTGCCCCTGCTGGAAATTGTGTTATTAAGTGTCAATAGCATCTGACGCCATTTACAAGCATGCTCCTCTCGGTAGATGGCGTATGTTATAGAGATAGAAAAACGACTGCCTTTTTAAGGTACGGTGGCAAGTTTAGTGAGAAAATTACTAATGGCGGACGCGGGAACGCAATGGCACTGGGCGTACCGCCGGTCCGATGACGCCAGGTGGGCCTGGAGGTCCCGCGGTGCCGGTTTCACCCTGAAAACGGTACAAGGAATGTTATTGGTGCCTGCCAAAATTGAGTAACTCACAAAAGTAAATTTGCGGCGCGACTGAGACACCGGAAACTTACGGGTGGCCCTCGCTCCCCTGGAGGTCCCGGAGGCCCATCCTTTCCTGACGCACCCTGCGTCGTGGTTGCGAGAAAGAGAAGAGCAGGCATCGGCCCGAGTCTGTAGATTCTGCTTTCTTAAACAAGACTACAGAGAGCCGCAAACAGCTCTCAAATCGTTAGGAACTAGCGCTTCCAGGGATGGCATTATAATGTCACCAACAAATAAAACAGGATTTTAAGATCAAAGTGCCAATAGACGCAGATAGAATGGAGACTGACAGACACCGGCGTTACTCGCAACTAACGAGTATCTGATGAAGAAAGCGTACATACATGTCACACACACAAAAACGCGATTCCCAAAGATTATTCATCTTTGAATGTCTAAGACGAATGGCCTGTCCAGATTTCAGTTTATGTTACAATACAAGCTGTCTGAAGTAAACAAAAAAATGCACACCAGGTCGCGTTGGGTGTATTTAATTCGGAATGTTTCAACTTCTAACGTCAGACTTACGGTGACGCCACATCGTGGTCCGTGGTTTTTCTTGTGGAATGAGGAAGACCTGCGTCCTATATGCCTACGATACGAGCAACAAGTTCTGACCACCACGCGGGATGTTGGCAGAGGGTCACGTCATGCACGCGAGCCTTTTCCCTTGTACTTACTGTAGGTCAACTGAACTCTTTGCACCTGAATCCCGCGAGATGTGCTGGACGTTGCCTGAAGCTTATCCATTGCCTAAACTTACCCCATTGCACTCAAGGATAGCTACACCATACAGGATGCATTTTTTTTAGCTTCACCAATTGTTCAAAATTTGCCTGTGGCAGATAGCACAATTCTAACCCTTCATCTAAATCAAGGGTTAGAATCAAGGAGAAATCAAAATACTTAACTGAATACTTGACATAATTACGCTAATTACCTCTTTACGTAATTATTTTACGGCGCCTGTTTCAGTCTACGAATTCTAGCCGGTGACTTCGCAAGGCGTATCCAATGGAAACAGATTCTCAGTACTGCACCAGTTTCGAGGTATTAATTTCCCCAGTGTCCGACGAAATGCATTCGCGTTCCAATTACCATTTTTAAGAAAATGCTATTTTACGCACTGAAGCACAAAAGTAACCCGACCACCGTTGAATTTCGTCGGACCACTTTGAACATTAATATCTCAAAGCTGTTGCAGTCCAGAGAACTTGTTCTGAATGAATACGTCTTGCGAACTCACTAGCTACAATTCTAGCCTAAAATATGTGCCTTAAAATAATAATCAATCGAAAAGTTAAGTTGCAGAATTATGCTAATGTGCAGTTAAGCAGTCTATTTTCTCGTAGAAGTAATGGCCGCCTCATGGAGTAACTCAGATAAAGGGTTAAAATAGTGCTATCGGCCACAGGCATTTCTTTTTAAATTTGGTGCAGATAAAAAAACCTATATGAAGAGAAACGAGGAACTTGATAGAAAATCGGCTTGTAAAAGAATAGACCATAAAGTCGACGTACGTAACCACAGCAGTACATTACAGTAATTACAGTTGTGGCTGCAGAATATATTCTTTTAATTCCTGCGGGTTTTGTCCTACTGTTCTTTTCACATTTCGTCAATTTTTATATCCGTGTATTTTTTAAGCGGAACACCGCTTTCGGAAAAGTCAGGCTTTGGGAGGTGGTGCTTCGATGTAGGCTATAAGCCTATTAAAGTTATAGACCTGTAAGCATCGGCCCCCTTCCGCGTATATCTTTCTCAGTTATTCAAGTCATTACAGGACAGACATAAAGCGGCAACTGACTACGACAGGAGGAGAGCCGCCTCCTCTCCAAACAAAAAGATTCTGGAAGCTTAGCGCGAGAACGACCGAGCCAAGTGCGAAATAGGTACACCCCTGCCTGCCTCTCTGGGATACGGGTTTCGACTCTAGATCCTGGCTATATTTCCTAGAGCCCGACACTGTCAGACATGAGCTAAAGTGCGTAGATGGTACAAACTGGAGCATGGTGAACATGTGTACGCAGCCGGTCATCACGTGTATACGTAGCTACTCGTCATCTCTACCACCACACTTTCATATTTTTCTCTCCGTCCACCTTCTCTTTGTGCGGAATAGCAGCATAAAGACTTAGCATCTCTGAACAACCTCTCTACCTTCTTTTTATTTATTTTTGACCCAATATTTTTTTATTTCTATTTCCTCTCTCACACGCGCTGGAACGAGGACGCGTTGGTGTAACTCACGGGCGATCCTGGCACTCCCACGAATCCTCTGGCGCCTTCAGGGCCCTGGGGCCCTCTCTCGCCGGGAATACCGGGAGGTCCCGGCTCTCCGGTGCTGCCCTGAAATGGCGTAGAGCATATCAGGTCGGCCTGGAGAAGCATAAAGCACCAAACCATCGAAGCATACGTAAATGTTGCGATGGCCACCAGCTAGTCGTGTGACAGAAACAGTAAGCAAGCATGACGGTGAAACACGGCAACAATGTTCAGCAATGCAGCGCGAAAATGTAAAAAATAAATTTAACTAGAACCAGTGCCAGCTTGTCTTGCCATGGGACCAAAATCCGGGTTCACTATGTATGAAGTTGTGGTAATGAGAATTTAATGGAGGGGGAGTTTTGCTGTACGTACGCCCAAGGCCGTCGTCTTACTTCCTATGCGTCTTACGTGTAAACGCCACTTTAACATTTACCGCAAGTGGGCTTGTGCATCATCCTTTTGAAACGTTTCCAACATTCACTAAAAGCGAAAACACAATAACCTCCTTGATCACCGTAGGTATTTTTCCTTCGATAGTGACACCGCGGCGCTGCACGCAGTTTTTTTTTTAACTTACGCGCACGTGAGATGCACACATGATTGTTCACCCTAAGTTTATGGCATCACTAGGAAGCAGACACTAAGAAACCCTTCAAATCTTTTTTTTTTCAGTTATATTTTCAGTAGTACATGTTGAACTGACTAGGTATCATGCTTCCTAGAGTGCTACACCAACTTGCCGCGCATATTGCACTTCAGCACACCGCACAGTAAATTTTTTTTTCATTCAGCATTTAATTCGTAATTCCTGTGTATTGCCTACGGCGTTACATAATGCATCGTCGGTAATTACCATCGATTGAACAGAAAACGTAAGAGTTTGTTCAGTAAGTTTTTCGGTAGAAACAAAGACTACAGCAATTGCTGGCGTAACATTTTTTTTTTAAATAAAGCGTTCGACTTGAACTATATAAGATCTGCAGTGGTCACCTTTTCTCCGGGCGCCCCTCTTTTTCCGACTCTTCCTCTCTGTCCCCTGTTCCCCTTGAGGGAGTAAAAGAAGATGAACAGCACGTTTAGTAAACAGCAAGCATTCGCCACAATTTACTGAATCGTGATTTGAATCATGACTGGAACAACGTTGTGCCAGTGGTTACCCCAAAGTTATAATTTTTAACAATGTTACATGAACTCCGGAACACTCTCAAAAGCGCTATGTTTACAAAAACAGTGCTAAATTCCACCGAAAATCACGTCCTATGTGATTACACACGAAGAATGATGGCCTTCACGCACTTCTCTTCAGATGGTCTGGTGACCTTCTGGAAACACGAGGCGATCTGCACAATCGTGCGAAATCCTCTCCTTTTCATGGTGTCAGGTAGAAAGTTTCGCTCCTCATTGTACCGCCAGCAGGACCACATATAAAAATGCTCCGCATCGCCGATCTCGCCGCAGTCTGCGCGTATTGGGGCATCCTTGTTCCCAGTCTAAAATTACTAAGCTGACGTGTACGCCGAAACCGTTCTGATTCGTAAAAGTAGTGTGGTCTCCGAGCGCTTTAGCTTCTTGATCATGCAGGGCTCATTGGGCGGCATACAAAGTTATTGAATATTCAGCGAATGGGCCTCCTTTTTTAGTTGAACAATTTTTTAGGTCCTTTCAATTTTTTTAGGGCTTGAGAGAGCTCCACGTGCGATAGAATCAGCTACGTAGTCAGGTAGTGTAATGGAAGGATATCGATCAGGTTGGAAGCCGATTTCTAAGATTGCACCGGCGTAAGGATCACATACGGAACATGGTGTCTCTAGTTTTCCACTTGGCTCTGAGCTGACGGTCGGCTGGCCAGTGCAGCTTAGTAACAAGCATAGGAAGAGCATCAACCAATGACTGCAGTATGACGACAACCTGCCGGTCTTGCTCTGGCAATATCACAAGAACAAATAGGGCATTCCACGCGTTCGTCGTGCCCTGGAATTTTCATGCTATCGTTGTGGATTGCAAATCAGAGATTGGAATGTAGACCATGGATCAGGCAATCATGCTCTCCGCAGCTCCCTTCTCGTTGGCTTCCTTGTCCATGGCGCCAGATCTGCTTGGCCTAGGAGACACTGGGGCGGCGACGACGGATGTCGCTTACGCATCCTATAAGTTGTAGTAGACCTTGATGAATGTCTGTGACAGGAGCGCCGTCTGCGTCATTTTCGAAATACGTCGGCCGCTTCTCCGTGAGACGAGTGGTCCTTCACCCTATGCTTTAAGATGTCCATTTCTTTCTGAAAAATAGCTAGGGTGACATTTCAGCTGTTAGTGCTGTGAAGCTCGGAGCAGTGGGAGCATGCTGTCGCGTTTGTAGAGACGCTGCTTACGCGTTCAAGGTTCGTGTATTTCTTGCATTGGAATGGTCACCGTGTAACAGGACGGGCTAGATGCCGGAAACGGCCTACCTCGACGTGTGCCGGCAGTGAGTAACTTTCACAAAACGTGATCTGCCGATGCGAGAAAAGTGTGTGATAACAGGTTCATCTGTAGCTGGCCTTATGAGTATCGGCAAATCAGCACTTGAAATGGTCTCGTCGATGTCGTAGATAACACCAGTGGTGACCTCCTTGCAGGGTTGAATAGGTGAGTGGCAGTGGCGTAGCCAGGAGGTGACACACCGTACATGTACCTCCCCACCCCCACCCCTCAACTTGAAATCTGTATGGTAGTGTGAGGCCAGCCAAGCCCCCCATCTCACGCTCCCCGCCCTTTGTCAAGTACCTGCCTCTCTCCCGAAAAACATTTCTGGCTACACCACTGGTAAGCAGATTCGCATACCCTCGAGGCTGGTGACCTGCTGCAAGGTCTCTAATGCGGCCGCGTGTTCCACATTTATTGCCAGGATGTTCCAGGGGGTGTTGATTCTGACGTCATTTACATCATTTAGCACCAGTGCATCGACTCATGGATGATACGGAAGTGCAATGACGACGAAAGCAGCGTTAACACCGACGACACCATGACCTTTGACAATGGCGAAGCTTCTGACGATAGTTGCTGAACATTAGGGCGAAGAGAAAAAGAATCAGCATACCATCCCGTTCAACGATGTCCACTGCAAGGCCGTCGGGATCCCCTGAGGTATTCCCCACCCTTTTCGTGGCTGTACTCGCCACAGGCTACATGGAACACCTCAGTGAATACGTACTGCAGGTCCGCTAAAAGTTATAAGCTGACTAGCATCATACAATGCATACACCTGGTTATTTTAATCCATGTAAATAATACCTTTCCCCCTGCCCCGCCCCCCCATTCTACATATGCATCACCACACTACAAAGCAGGTCATGAATGCCTGCTCGCTCTATGTATCTAATTTTTTCGTGGTTCATCGCCTGTAAAGTGAATTCAAGAGCTAGTGCAAGCACACGACAGAAATTTCGATAGTATCGTTCTTTTTTTTACCCGCGGTCCAATTTGTCCTCGCTCTCCGTGTGGCCCGGTTGGTCCCTAGAAAAGAAAAGAAAGACGACACGTTTATTCCCCTATTGTGCCACCACTTTTCAAGTTTCTTGCACAAACAAAGGAAAAAAATGAATTATAGTGTAATGTCTTTGGCTCTTAACAACAATTTCTGCTCTAAAGGTTTTCTCAAAGCATCTGATTTAATGCTTTTGTGTTCGAGCTGTGGTGTTTCTACGGTCATTTACGCGCCTAGTGGGAGTGTTTCTTCGAGATTCATAAGAACAAGTATGAAGCTAAACAGTGTGGTCCTTTATGCGTGTTACGTGCTCTTCTGATTACCACTTATTCATTTGGTAACCGATTTGTTCACTAGAAGTGGAAGATGGTATAAAGAAATTATCCTTTTTGTGACTCTGATGTAGAAATTAAGTCGGATGACTAGAATCAGAATCAGAATCAAAAATTTATTATTAGAAGTTGGGTCACAATTACAAGTACTTAGTATGCAGAAGGAGGTCCCATAGTCAAAGACTGTATCGGGACCTCCTGTACAAGAACGGTTATTGTAGTTAACATCTAAAGGCAACAACAGCATACAATAAGGAAGTATACAAGCAACAAGAAAAGAACGGTTACAGAACAAAATACATGATTGATTACAAAAAATAACCAGGTTTAGCATATCTCGTGGTAGCAGCAAAATTGTGCGCGAACAAAATACCAGCAGTTTATTTACAACAACAAAAGAAAAAAAGAGGGAAAAAAAGAAAAACAAAAAAGAGAAGAAAAAAGCGAACAATGACCGACTACAGTAATCCTTGTCGTTAATCTGTCCATAAAAAATGCATTTTTAGTTCTCTTTTAAAATGTGATAAAGATCTTGAGTTTTTTATTGTGAAAGGAAGCGTGTTCCATATTGATATGGAAGAGAATTCTACAGACTGCTTACCATAGTTAGTACGGATTCTTGGTAAAAGAAAATTGTTATTCAACGCAAATCTGGTGGTACTATGAATCATCAGGTTAGAAGGCGAAAATGGGATCGATGGTAGCTCATTATTCACAAATCTGTAGAAAAAAATACCTAGGTTGTATTTAGTGAGTCCAGATATGGTAAGAATGTTATTCTCGTGTAGTAGGGAAGTGGCATTAGAAAAGCGTGGGTTGTAAGTAATTATTCTTATGGCTCGGTTCTGAACTGTCTGGAGAGATGCAGTATGAGTATTATAGGTGTTACCCCAATATATTATGCCATAAGTAATGTGAGAGTGGACAAAAGAGTGGTAAAGTGAGAGTAATGTGGCACGTGAGAAGTAAGGGCGTGTTTTAATTAAGATGCGTATACCATGAGCTATTTTCTTTTTTATGTGAGCAATATGATTGTGATATTTGAAATTACAATCAAGTAGAATACCAAAAAAAGATGAACATGAACTTGGAGGAAGGCGGTGAGAACCGAAAGTGATAGGTGGAATGGATGGTAATGGAGGCGTAATGGAGGCGTAATGAGTGTACGTAAGTACGAAAGTTCCGTAACATGCGTATATTGGAATATAAGCCTCAAGAACGTGAGTCTAAGGCACACACGTACCCGGTCGCCTTTGTCACCTTTCTCTCCGGTCTTTCCGTGAAATCCTTTTTCGCCCTGCAATGGAACATTCTCAAGTTCGGGTAGGGCGCTAACAGCCTTAGCACACTGACAGTATCAGTGACATTCCTTTGAGGGAAACCGTTGCAGAGAGTTCCGAACTTCAAGAGGCAAGAATAACAACTAAAAAAGCATGGACAGACACAGAAGACACGTCGAGCGCTCAAGGACACGTCTTTAGCTAACGAAGCAAGCGCCGCTCTATAAAGCGCATATGCACCCTCTAAGTTTATCCTGTCTTTTTTTTTTTGTCCTTTGAAATTCTAAACATGTGCTGACAAAGATCAATTTCAATCCTCATTGCGCATTGGTCAAGGGCACGAATTGTACCTGAACGTTTCTCACAAAGTAAGTGGCTTCTTCCAACAAAAATTACCTTATTGAATTTCTAGAACAACAGGTTTAATCCTCAGGGGAGACAGGAGCCTATAGGTATGCGCGGTACATGGCGAACACTTCTTTTGCGTGGATTACGAAAAGAAAGTTCACACACTAGACAGATATATGAGGACACGTATAGAGTGTGATAAGTATCTCCTAGAATAAGGTAGGGCTATGTACAATATTGACGTTTATTTGGGAGACCTATGCAACGGGACTACAATATAAGTGGTCATAAAAGCTTTCAAAAAGCTCAATCAACTAGTAGGTATACATAGGCTTGGTCTTCTCCTGAAGGCCAAATTTAAATACAAACCTATTAACAAAGGCTTGACGGTCACTCTAATGCTAACGTTTCCGATAAGCTAAGCTAGTGACGCAAGTAATGTGTAACGACCTGGTACACTAAAATGCACTTGAAATGAAGTCAGTGCAGTGTATTATGGTATCAATCACACGTGTTTGTTTATGTTTATTTGTCTTTTTTTTTTCTTCAGTGATAATAGTTTAGCGGGAAGTCCTGCATTTCTCTATCTCAGTGCGCCGTTTCTCAAGAAACATTGCACGCGTTCAAAATATTACCGCGGCTAATTACAGCCAATGTGATCTTATTACTAAAGTTCCTGCTATATGTGGCTACTTCACCTTCGGTCCTGTCGTTCCCGGATATCCTGGGAATCCTGGAATGCCCATTTTACCCTGGATGGAGAAACGAGGAGATATTAATCAACAGTAAGCACCAAAAAGATAGAAAGATTTAGGCATTTTGCTTAACGATCATTCTCAAGCAGAACGATATCCAACGAGCGAATGTCGGAATCGAAGCGGTCTTTAACAGGAACTGAACGTTAAAACAGCAGCTTAGGCATATCTGGTGTAAAAACACAGGCTGCAGTTGTTCTCCGATTTTCCTTTAAAAACCAATGGACCTTCAGTAGCTCGATTCAGAAATGTTATGACACTCTCCTTCATGTTATCAGAACATTCGTCGCCTTGTGTATATATTACTACGATGCCTGGATCGTTACATCATAAGGACACAACAAACCTTTTCACCCGGTGCTCCTGGCGGCCCTTTCTCTCCTCGAGGTCCTTCAAATCCCTGCGCGAGTTTTCAAGGAGTTAAAGAGCGCACAGCTTTTAGACACGCATGTGAGAAGAAAACAACGCAAACATACAACACTATTAGAGCTTCACCAAGCTTCACGGCCATGCGTTTTCTTTCGTACCTTTTTTTTCTTTTTTTAAGCGAGGCTTGCTTTTTCAACCCTCAGCTTATTTTGCTGACCATGGCTGCTGCTTATGAGTGTTGCTGCTGCCTTTCTGGCTTGCTTGCACGAAGAACAGCACTCATATAACGAATCCGCCTTATGTGCAGCCCCATCTGTACTATAGCCCTAGAGATGCGCCAGTAGCCGACTCTGCGTTTTTTGGAATTACGCAGCTAAAAAAGAAACTAACGGTACCTAAATATTCTCGGTGCAACAGATATGCGTCTCACACGCGCGCAGTTCCTTTATTGAAGCGAAACTGTTCCACGCCTTCTTTCCAGGTGATTTAGCGCGCCTGCTCGGTAGGTTTCTTTTGCCCAGTGAGGTGGGTCTGTCTTGGAGATAGTGCAACAGTAAACTGGGCTAATCCCAGAGATTGCATGATGAAAAGTGGGCCGATCCCGGAGGCAATTTAATCTGCACTCGCGAGAATCACGCAGGTCGCGTGTAGCCGAGATTTCCCCGTCTTGCTGATTTGCCAGGAAGGCACGCAATCGCTATGCTGCAAAACGCGTTGCTGAGGATGAGTAGTTTTATATCACTCAGTTAATCGCTTCACATATATTACAAAATGTGCGTTCAATGTGCGTAATTTTTTTTTTCTTATTTTACCTGTACGCGTGGGAGCATACACCTTAGGCGCAACGCATACTTGCCTTGGGGCCTTCCGGACCTTCTATTCCTTGGACGCCTTCGGTACCCGGAGGACCCCCGTCACCAGGAAGTCCGTGGTCACCTTTTTGACCGTCCACGCCCGGTGCGCCCTGCGATTACAGCTGTCACGCGCACTTGCACACAGTGCGCGCTCACTCCTCGAAGACGCGCCTGCCTAGTCAGAACCAAGAAATTACTGCTCAGAGAAAAAAAAAAAGAGATGGGCAGGCCATGTAATGCGTAGGGCAGATAAGTGGTGGACCATTGGAGTTATACAGAATGGGTGCCGAGGGAAGGCAAGTGCAGTCGAGGACGACAGAAAGTTAGATGGAGTGAGGAAATTGGGAAATTTTCATGCGCAAGTTGGAACCAGCTAGCGCGAGACATGGATAGTTGGAGATCGTTGGGACTGGCCTTCGTCCTGGCACTGGGCATGAAAATAGACTGATGACGATGATAAATTATTGCGCGTCTGCAGCGGTAAATTCGTCGCGGTTTCTTTACACCAACCTACAACGTCACGTTGGTCTTTATTTATGTACTCTTTGTTTTCTTCTGTTTGTGTGATTTGGCGAAAACATGCTCAGCTACAACAACCGTCGCAGTGACAGTGACATGGCCTCCGCATCATTTCGTCTACAGCACGGTCACTTTGTTGACCGCGCAGTAGCCATTGCATGCAATCCAGTTGCCGGTCTTCTTGAGAGCCTTCTATAGTGTGGGTGCCCAGTTGTATGATCGAGTTAGGTCTGGCAACTCGACTGTTTCTGCTAAAGCCCAAACAGTAATATTTGGCACTTCCTTGGTACCACAGTGACGGAAAGACAGAAACTGTGCACGAACAAGCGTACTCGGCGTGAAAGTGTGACGAAACACGAACCTTATCGCCTTTGTCACCTAGCGGCCCTCGTGGACCATCGTCACCCTGCATTTCAAGAAAGAAAAAAATACGAGAATATAGGAGGCATAAACATACAATGCAGGGGCCGTATTTTGTGAGGATTTGTTAGATTCTCTTTTTTTTTAACCTGTGTCACTGGCTCGCATGTCTCCATTCTATCGATAATATCGGGGTCGGCCGCAAGGAAAATGATCAATGCAAAACACGCTATCATATATTTTTTTTCCTCGTGCGAAACGTTTAAAGCAATGGGCAATGTTCCTTACTTTAGAAAAATATAATCGGATCCTCATTATATCGTTTAATACGTAAAATAAATAGTTAAAGAATGGGAGTACTGAGGAATGATATTATTAAGACGGCGAATATTCGAGAATTTCGAGTGTAAAGCGTACAGCTTACATTTGGATCAAAGTTTTCGATTTCAGTATTTGATATAGTTTGCTTCGAATATTCGATTCTCGCCAAAGATACAGAGTTGTTATGAATACTGTGGCGTGCCTACCTGGTAAAGGGGCTGTGCATGTAGAAGCTGCCTATCGGGACGATGCGTGTCCTTCGTTAACCACACTTCACTGTTGTGGAAAATCTACTTTGTGTAAAAGATTATTACTTACTGCACAAATAAAGAGGTCACTGAGCAATGGCATGGAGCAACTAATTTTTTTCGTGATAACTAGATTTCTTTTCGGGCGCTCTACGGATTTAATGCACTGATTTGTACAACGTTCTCTCTTGTTGGTGTAGCTCAACATGTGAGGGCTAATATAACGTGATATATAATGTTCATAGTTAAAAGTATATTTACAGTGTATTTCATTTTCTGAACGCTTCAAGCCGTCACTTAATATTAAATTACTGCACAATCTACGTCCCACACGAATGTACTCATGTTTCTCTTTTTTTTTTCTTTTAATTATTGCGTTTGTCAAGATCCCACTAAACGAGCTACCCTATCGGTCGGCCTTGAATTGCAAAACAGCACTGCATGTACATGACATAAGCGACGAAACTTTTGCTTCTTTCGCACATTTTGTTTTTATAAGAAACCAAGGCATTCGGCGCTGGAATGAAAACGAGCGGGCTCACCAGTGACGTCAGAGTGCTCATGCTCATACCTTGACGCCCCGAGGACCTGGGAATCCCGTGGGCCCCTGCTGTCCAGCATGCCCCTGCGCACAGATTTGGAGATGTTATCAGACGTGTAACGGCAAGCACAATGTTACCGCCTCTATTGAATGGGTGGGAGAAGTGACAAGGGAAACATGTTGGAATGTTAACAAGGCTAAACCCTGTTGGCTACGCTACAGTGCGAAATGGCGAAAAAAATGAGGCAAGTATATATAGTAGTAGTAAATAGAGCTAATGCACGCGCTGGCCACGCTTGAAGGGCCCCTAAACCATTTCTGAGATTTTGAACATATTTTAAATAAACACGCGCAAGTTGTACAAAATACCGCAACGGTCATCTTAGGGCGAACGTGGCAGCGCCATACACGCGCTGCATGAAAGCTACAAATTCGAGAAAGCGATCACGTGCTCCTCCCCGACATTGTCCGGTCCCTTCGTTGCACATCGTGACGCGAGCAGGACCTTGCGCGTGACGTCACCACGGTAAAACCTGTCGATCGGTCGGTCGACGAGGTACGATGGCGCCAACGTGACGATAGCCGGCTGTGTGCTCCGAAATAGAAGGCGGCCTTGCCCCAGTGAGGTTTTAAAAACAATTCTGGAGTGGCAGCTCTTGCAACTTCTTATCAGCAGAGGTGAAGCCAGCTCTCGCCTTGACTCAACATCTGGAAGAGCGCCATGCCAGCTGGAGTCATTTAGTGCTTTTGTTTTGATAATGTACAGGCTAGGGTAATTGGAAAATAAAATCTTTTTGTTTCTAGCTTAAATGTTGCATTTGACTGAGTACAGCGGCGTCATGATCTCTGACAAAATGTGCCACGTCGTTCAGACTTCCTCCTAAAACCAGTGACATGAAGATGATGAGCAAAACAAGAACACGGTAAAAGCGGGAGCCAACGTTTCGACAAGTGGACTTGTCTTTTTCAAGGTCAAGGACAAATCTACTTGTCGAAACATTGGCTCCCGCTTTTACCTTGTGCTCGTTCTGCTGATCGTCTTGAATTGTCATCTTCCGCCTTCCCCGTGTTTTCCCTGACATGAAGATAGCAATTCTGTGGGATCTGTACGGCGCAATTAGCCGTCTAAAACACACAAAAAAGTGGGAAAATGTGCTTCCTAGTTTCCACTATTTCCTGATGTCTATTCGGGCCTTGAGTACGATTGCGACGACCTGGCTTTTTCGAGACGTGATCTCCACTCCAGAGCCTTTTTTTTTTTTTTAACCTGCTTGGCTTGCGCATTGTTCATCACTGGTCCTTCCGCGAAGCTTCGATTCAGCGACTAGGGGCAGGCAATGGAAGAGCACTTTTGCTATCAGAGAATAAAGTTAGGCTTTTTGGTGTCTATTTCAGAATTGAGATATGCAGGTATGTAACAAAAGAGCGCTAAAAAAAAAAAAAGTCACACACCTGCGCGGCATGCACAGCGCCGTCACAGCGTAAGCTGGAGGAGCGGCTTCATAGGAGCTCCATTTTCGACACCACGCACTACAGGAACTTCGCGGCGAAGCCTCGTCTCGTCGTTTTCACGAGAACGATCTCGACTGTCCGCCGGCCTCTACGGCGAGCTGCGGCTTGTCCTGCTCTTTGCACGGCGGTCTACCGGGCCCGATGTTGCCTAATGTTGCTTGGTTGCAGCGGCGCGCGTAGCTTGGTTGCAGCGGCGCGAGTAGCTCAACGATTCGCTTCTTCAGCAACGGTTCGTACCTTGCGAGGAGGCGCCATCAGGCGTACCAAACAGGTATCCAGGCTACGTAGCGCAGATGTGACATCCCTCGACCCGTGGCACTACATGTTGTTGTTGTTGTTGTTGTTGTTGTTGTTGTTGTTGTTGATGATGATGATGATGATGATGATGATGATGATGATGATGATGATGATGATGATGATGATGATGATGATGATGATGATGACGGTGGTTTATTGGCATTCCCTTCGAAACGGGGAGGTAACCAGCAGTCACCTAGCCTGCTTGAGTTAACCAGGTCCAGCTGCATGCAGCATACATATGGCATATGCAACTGCTACATTCCGGTACACTTGGTGAAATATAAGGTTAATGCAATGCAAAGTTTGTGCGCATTGACGCTACGCGGCCCGCATGTCACATCGCGTGTCAAATGGCAGGATACGATGCTAATGATGATGATGATGATTTCATGGCAGTCTCTTTGAAACGGGACGGTGACAAACAGTAACCTAGCCTGCTTGAATTAAACAAGTATGTCATACATGTTTTCCAGTACATGAATATTTATACATCTCCATAATCTTCATTTTTCTTCCTCAAGACTTCTCTATCTACCTTTTACCGCTACCCTCGCCACCGTAGTGTCCCTGTATACGCTACCGCCTGCAGGAGCATATGCAGGGACACTATACTACTGCTACATGGCGTGCCACTTGGTGTAATAACATGCACTGCAATAAAAAGGGCGCACGTATAGACACTACGCGGCGCGCATGTCACATGGGAATGCAAGTGGCAAGATACGATGCTAATTATGGCGATGATGCTGATTTAGTGACATCCCCTTTGAACTGCGGTGATGTAGTCACCTAGCCAGCCTGATTTAATCAGGTATAGAATATTTTTTTTTTCTAGCATTCTTGTATACATTTCCTTAAACTTCTTTTTCTTCCTCAAACCTCCTTTAGTTGTCTTGTACCGCTACCCGTGCGACTGCTGCATGGCGTATTACTTGGTGTAATAATATGCACTGCAATGAAAAGGGCGCACGTATAGACGCTACGTGGCGCGCATGTCACATCGGAATGCAAGTGGCACGATACGATGCAAATGATGGCGATGATGATAATTTATTGGCAACCCCTTTGCAACGCGGCGGTGGCATAGTCACCAAGCCAGCTTGATTTAATCAGGTACGCAATATATATTTTTTCTAGCATTCTTGTATACATCTCCTTAACTTCTTTTTCTTCCTCAAACCTTCTTTAATTGCCTTGCACCGCTTCCTGTGCATCTGCTACATGGCATTCTACCTGGTGCAATAATAGGCGACAGCAGTGCAAAATGTGCACGTATCAACGGTACGCGGCGCGCATGTCACATTGCGTGTCTCTTCGCGCGCTAGGACGCGTTTATGGGGCATTTTAGGGCGCAGAACTTAGGCTCCCGTTCCTGCGTTGAGTTGACGTGCCACGGCCACGGAGTAAGACATTTGGGAGGTGAAACTCCCGTCAGCGCGAGCGAGCGCGGGCGACCACATAAGGTCACAATTGTTATATGCGCCGGCGGGGCCATATACAGTGGCGGCGCCATGCGGCGCGTCGTAGAAGCCGCAGCGAGAAAAAAAAAATGCAGCGCCCGGGCAGGCGGCTCCAGCGCGCTCTCAACGGCGGTGATTTCTTTCCAGGCCGCCAGGCGCCGCCAGCACGATAACGGCTCCGCGGGCATGTGACTTTTTCTGGTCGCCGCAAACAGCGGAGTTTCCACTCCTAAATGTTTCTTGCTCCGTGGCCACGGCGTACCTCGGTGTCGTACCTTGTCGTAACCGAACGAACGAGCACAGCGAAAGATGAAAGCGAACGCGGAGCGCCACGGTAAGTGCAAGAAGAGCGCGCGAGGAGGAAACTGGAGGAGGCTACAGAGAAAGAATGAGGCGGAAAGTGGAGGAGTAGCGGAGAGGAAACGACCTGCGCATGCGCTGAGTTGCCGCCGGCCATGGCATCCGCCGCAGCGTGGGCGATCTCATCTGTGCTTTGAGGTGGGGAGGGGGGGGGCAGGGGCAGGGTGGCGTGAGGTGGGGAGGGCTACGTTCGTCCGCGGCGTCAGCTACTGAGGTGGAGTGTACTAGAACGAGGTCGAGTACACACGCGGTCGAGGCGCCGCGTGTGGAAGTATTGCGCGAGGGTGCTGCGAGAGTCCCGTTCCAAAGGGCACGCTCGTATCATTTATCCATCCATTGGGATACTTTCGCTAGGGCGCCGAGGCCAATCGCGCACTGTACGCGCTTAAAATAGTGCTTCGTTTAAACTGCAAGTTTATGTTTACACCATTTTGCGAAATATGTATGTTTAAGGCATGGATTATACAACACGACGTTTTCAATTTTGCGGTCATTATGAAGTGCGTCGTCTGCTAGCGAGCGCGCGTTCGTTGCGTGGACGCCCTGTTTTCGTTGTTGAGAGCGTGTACAGCATTTTCTTTTTTTTTTTATTTCTTTACTTGATTTCATGCGCCCATGGCCCTTGTCGGCTGTTAGGAATTCTAATTTTAGCCCGGTGAACTGCTGCCTCCAACACAGATTTCTAAAAATAACGGATAATTTTGTCACAGCAGTCACCGAGCTGCAACATGAGATTACGTGAGAAAAATTTCATCGTGCTGTTTCATGACTTCTTCTTGTAAATGGAATATTAAACAGCACGGACAATAATCAAAGAAAGCAATATTATAGCGAAATAAATCAGGTTTATTAAGTGCGTGGTGCGAAGAAGAGAAGCGGACGACTAAACTTCTTGGTAAATCGAATGGTACATAGGCATATTTACGACCCGAACTTTGTCAAGTGAGGCTAGCTTAGCAGGACTCTTCCAGGAACTATCTGGCATTGTTTGGGATATCATTGGCCTTAGTGAGATTAGATGAACTGGTGAGGCTTATTCAATGCTGACTAAAGGCCATATTCTCTTCTATAGAGGTATCGCAGATAAGAAGCAATACGGGGTAGGATTCCTAATCCATAAGCACGCAGCGGGAAACATTGACGAATTCTACAGCATTAATGAGAGGGTAGCAGTAGTCGTAAACAAAATAAAAGGTATAGATTAAAGGCAGTACAAGCCTACGATCCAACATCTAGTCATGATGGTGATAAAGTAGATCAGTTTTATGAAGTTGTTGAATTAGCGGTGAGAGGAGGGGGAGGAGGAGGAAATAAAGAGATAAAAGACAGGGATGTTAACCAGAAATGCGTCTGGTTGGCTACCCTACTCTTGGGGACGGGAATGAGAAAAGTTCAAACTGAGTATATTGTAGTAATGGGCGACTTCAATGCAAAAGTTGGGAAAAATCAGGGCGGTGAACAAGCAATTGGCAACTACGGCGTCGATTCTAGGAATGCTAGAAGAGAGGTGCTGGTAGAATTCGCAGAAAGGAATAAGCCACGAATAACGAACAAATTCTTCAGGAAGCGTAGCAACAGAAAGTGGACCTGGAGAAGCCCTAATGGTGAAACAAGAAATGAAATTGATTTCATACTTTCTGCCAATCCCAGCACAGTGCAGGATGTAGAAGGGATAGGGTAAAGAAGTGCAGTGATCATAGGTTAGTGAGAACTAGGACTCACCTCAATTTAAAAATAGAGTAAAATTGGTCAAGAAGAAACAGGTCGACCTAGAGGCAGTAAGGGTAAAAGCAGGCAAATTCAGGCTGGTGCTTGCAAACAAAGATGCAGCCTTAGAATAGAGAGATGAAGAAGACATAGAGGTAATGAATCAAACCGTAACAAGGCTGGCTTTAGAGGCAGCAATTGAAGCAGACGGCAAGGCACCAAGGCAACCAGTAGGCAAGCTCTCCCAATTAACAAAGGAACTAATCAAGAAACGACAAGGAATGAAAGTGTACAACTCAGAGATAAGATAGAATTCGCCGAACTGTCAAAACTGATAAACAAGGAGAATCCTTGTGAATCACTTGTGAATCCTTGTCTCGCATTTGGTCAACTGTAGTGACATATGACTTTAAGTGGCAAGCCATGTGCTGTGGCTCTGGCGCGTGGCATGTTTTTGGCAGTGCTGGCCACACCTCATTTAATGAACCATGAATAGCATGGCCGCTTTTTTTCGTTGACATTCGTGCTCTTACTGGAGACAGATGGAGCAGGAGGCGGCGTTGCCAGACGAGACATTTCCCTTGAACCGGAAGAGGATTTCGTAGACTTTCGTTTCCGGGAGCGATGTCGCCTTATCGCTGCAGAAGCATCTCTATGTGACGATCCGTCTCTGGCCATTTTTCTCAAGATTTCTCAGTAGGTAAGCTCTCCCAAGTAACTAAGGACCTAATAAAGAAACGACAAAGACTGAAAGTGTCCAACTCAAGAGATAAGATAGAATTCGCCGAACTGTCAAAACTGATAAACAAGGAGAAAATAAGGGATATAGGAAATTATAACGTGAGAAAGACTGAGGAAACCGTAAAAAATGGACGCAGCATGAAATCAGTGAGAAGGAATCTTGGCATACGACAAAACAAGATGTATGCACTTAAAGATAAGCAGGGTAATATCAACAGCAATCTCGAAGATATAGTAAAATCAGCGGAACAATTCTATACTGACCTGTACAGTACCCGGAGGAGTCAGGATAGCTTAATTAGGAACAGTAATGAATAGGATACAGAAACTTCTCCTATAACTAGCGATGAGGTCAGAAGGGCCTTGCAAGACATGAAACAGGGAAAAAGCGGCAGGAGAAGATGGAATAACAGTCAATTTAATCAAAGATGGAGGAGATATAATGCTTGAAAAAGAGGCGGCTCTCTATACGAAGTGTCTGTCGATTTCAAGGGTGCCAGAAAACTAGAAGAATGCAAACGTAATACTAATCCACAAAAAGGAAGACGTTATAGAATTGAAAAGTTGTAGGCCCATTAGCTTACTCCCAGTATTATATAAAATATTCACAAAGATAATATCCAATAGAATAAGGGCAATAATGGACTTTAGTCAACCAAGGGAACAGGCTTGCTTCAGGAAGGGATTACAATGGATCACATCCATGCCATTAATCAGGTAATCGAGAAATTCGCAGAGTACAATCAGCCTCTCTATATGGCTTACATAGATTAAGAAAAAGCACTTGATTCAGTGGAGATACCAGCAGTCATAGAGGCATTACGTAATCAAGGAATACAGACTGCTTACGTAAATACATTGGAATATATCTACAGAGATTCCACAGCTATACCTTAATTCTACACAACAAAAGTAGGAAGATTCCTGTAAAGAAAGGGGCCAGACAAGGAGACACAATCTCTCCAATGCTATTCACTGCCTGCTTGGAAGAAGTATTCAAGCTATTAAACTGGGAAAGCTTAGGAGTAGGGATCAACCGCGAATATCTCAGCAATATTCGGTTTGCAGATGCGATTGTCCTGTTCAGCAACACCGGAAACGAGTTACAACAAATGATTGAGCACCTCAACAGGGAGAGTGTAAGAGTGGGGTTGAAGATTAATATGCAGAAGACAAAGATAATGATGATAGCCGGGGGTGCAAGGGAACAAGAGTTAAGATCGCCAGTCAGCCTCTATAGAGTCTGTGAAGGAGTACGTTTACCTAGGTCAATTACGCACAGGAAACCCTGATCATGAGAAGGAAATTCATAGAAGAATAAAAATGGGTTGAAGCATTCACGACAGACATTGTCAGCTCCTGACTTGAAGCTTACCATTATCATTGAAAAGGAAGGTGTACAATCGGTGCATTTTACCGGTGCTGACATATGAGGTAGAAGCTTGGAAAGTGACAAAGAAGCTTGAGAACAAGTTAAGGACCACGCAAAGAGCGATGGATTGAAGAATGCTAGGCATCGCGTTAAGAGACAGAAAGAGAGTGGTTTGGATCAGAGCAAACGGATATAGCCAATATTCTAACTGAGATTAAGAGAAAAAAAATGGAGCTGGGAAGGTCATGTAATGCGTAGGTTAGATAACGGGTAAGCCATTAGGGTTACAGAATGGGTGCCAAGAGAAAGGAAGCGCAGTCGAGGACGGCAGAAAACTAGGCGGGGCGATGAAATTAGGAAATTTGCGGGCGCTAGTTGGAATCAGTTGGCGCAGGACAGGGGTAATTGTAGATCGCAGGGAGAGGCCTTCGTCCTGCAGTGGACATAATATAGGCTGATGATCATCAGCATCATATAATAGAAAAATTGTCAGCTACTTTAAGTTCACTCATTGAAAAAGTGGTAACTCTCGACCTTAATAAGCGTGTTTGGAGTGACAAACGCGGCACCACCATAGCTTTCTTCATGGTGGTGCCGTTTTCTGGGAGCGCGCACGGTAGCTTCGACCGACTGCCTGTGGCTGGATCTTTATCACGGATGGAACTATAGTGTACAATCCTAGTGCACTCTAGATGGTAGTGACCCCAAGTGCGCAAATGAGCTTTCCGACAGAAGGAATCATGGCAATGATTGGACGCTAATATGAACAGCCGTGTTAGAGAAAGGATATGACATATATCAGACTGAATCGGGGCCACTGGGACGTAAAGAGCAATTCGATCTCCATGGTTGGGCTGGCAATCTTCTTCAATGTGCCAGCAAGCGAAATGAAGTAGACACAGAAAAGTCTCGTCGAATGCTATTTGCTGTTCAGATCGTATGCGATTCCTGAATTCATTGTATTGCAGAATGGCTTGGGTTTGACGGGGACGTCTGTTACATGAACGCAGAAGCACGTCCACCAAATGTCATGTTGTACTGGCTCTCAAGAACACCGTAGCAAAACTGTGAATTATGAAACGAACTCTTTATTGGGCGAACATGTGCCCATATAAGAAAGCAACATTCAACGTGAAGCGATGGCGGCGAACACAGTCGGCGATCGTCGAAGATCTCATCAGCGGGTCAAGCGCGTCGACTTTTATACATCACTCGGCGAATGTTCTAGTGTCATCGCTGGTGCATGCGTGGTTTCCATAAACTACTGTATAATTCGTGTCGTGCATGCAATGTGATAATACAAGGTTCGGTGAGGACATGCGCAACGGGTAGAGTGAACGATAGCATTCGCGTAAGTTCCAAATCATGCAGACGCGTCTTGTGTTGAGTGATAATGTTTACCATTTGTTAGCCGATCAGCGGTGGTCACCAGAGAAAGATAAACAAGCACACGTGTCAACATGATCGAATAGTCGTTTCTTTTTTAGTGTAATGCATAACAGCACTTTCGATTCTCGAGGGTGTGTCCAATGTAACTGAGGAGCGTTCCGAATGATTCTGTTGCTGGCGAGCCGCGACTGCTGCGCAGAGGTCCACCAGTTCGTGAGCGAATTAATGCATGGGATTTGACGACTTCTGCTTAACACGTCCCTAGCTGCCAAACAATATAAACACCCCGTTTCGGGGCAGTCTGTAAATCTGCTAATTCGATTCAGGCAAGGACTCTTCTTTTTTATAGTTACATCATGTTTTCATATCCCATTAAAACTGAGTGGCGCATGTTATAGCACACTTATCTCCTTCAATGAACAAAGCAAATCTGATATGCATCTCCATGGGTATCCGAGACATGTCATTCCTTTAACTGCGTCATTATTGTCGTTATGCTAGTGCACCGGATACCTGAAAGCAGCCGTTTTTAGGTACGAGCTGCTAAGTTGAGCTGGCGTACAGTTCGGAACGGCATTACATGTAGGTTTGAAATATAAGCGCAACCTGTTTTTTTTTTTTCCTGGGAAATCCGACTCAAAAATATTTCAACCCGCCGTGGTTGCTCAGTGGCTATGGTGTTGGGTTGCTGCGCACGAGGTCGCGAAATCGAATCCCGGCCACGGCGGCCGCATTCTGATGGGGGCGGAATGCGAAAACACCCGTGTACTTAGATTTAGGTGCACGTTAAAGAACCCCAGGTGGTCGAAATTTTCGGGGTCCTCCACTATGGCGTGCGTCCTAATCAAGAAGTGGTTTTGGCACGTAAAACCCCATAATTTATTTTTTTATATTTCATTTTGTTTAGACCCCTAGAAAAGAGCCTAAGGACACAGATACCGTCTTTTCTTTAATAAAAAAATTCTGGGGTTTTACGTGGAAAAATAACTATATATGATTATGAGGCACACACGGCGTTTGAGTTTTCACCGCGCAGGGCTCTTTAACATGCACATTCATGTACATGAGTGCTTTTACATTTCGTCCCCATCGAATTCAGCGGCCTCGATTGAACCCGTGAGCTGCAATTTAAGAGTTCAATGCTGTAGCCACTATTGCCGCTAATTAAACTACCGCGCCACGAACACCCCAGAAGCCTAGAGGACATCGAGGAGTGGACCAAGAACGTGATGGACTTGGTTACCAAGTACACAAAGACCATCCAACTCACTGCGGACAATCCCGAAGTCGACCCACACCTACTTCACCTCTGGGAGGCCAGGCGAGGACTTTTGAAGAGATGGAAGAAGCAGAAGAGAAACCGCAAACTCAAGATCCGCATTGCCGCAGTCTCGCGGCAGGCGGAGGAGTATGCTGAAAAACTCGGACGTCAGAACTGGAATCAAATGTGCGACCAGTTACAGGGAACCCTCAGCAACCGAAAGACCTGGGCCATTCTAAAGACCCTTCTCGCGAAGACGGAATCAAAAACTGTCACGGGGCAACACATACAAAGACTTATACACAACTTCCAGGGAACTGAAGAAGAAGCGCTCGAAGCCATCACCGAGAAATACATCGGAGACGAGCAACAACGGAAGACGCAGCCGGTCATTCACCCGGAGTACGAGGGGGAACCCAATCCGGATTTAGACCAACCTTTCACCAAGTCGGAGATCGTGGCAGCCTTAAGAAATCTCACAAGAAACACGACGCCCGGCAGGGATAAAATTAACAACAAGACCCTCCGTAACCTGGACGACGGGGCAACGGAGAGTTTACTAAAGTTTATCAATGAAAGCTGGGAGAACGGCAGTATACCGGCTTCCTGGAAGCACGCGGACGTAACGATGATCCCGAAACCCGGCAAGCCCATCAACCTACAGAACCTGCGTCCGATCTCTCTCACGTCGTGCGCGGGAAAACTCTTCGAGCACATGGTCCACAATCGTCTCTCGCCCTATCTGGAAGAAGGTGGGCACCTGCCGAACACTATGTTCGGTTTCCGGCCTAACCTCTCCACCCAGGACATTCTACTTCAGCTGAAAGAAGAAGTCATCGACGGCCTCAGCACATTCCACAAGAGTGCCATCCTGGCACTCGACGTGAAGGGAGCCTTCGACAACGTCTCACACGAAGCAGTGCTAAACAGCCTACAACACACCAACTGCGGACGGCGGACATACAACTACGTCCGGGACTTCCTGACGGGTAGAACGGTGACCATAGGCCTGGGGAATCTCAGGACCGAGAAGTTCCAAATACCGCAGAAAGGAACCCCCCAGGGGTCGGTGATCTCCCCGTTGCTGTTCAATATAGCGATGAGGGGATTGCCGAACCTCTTGGAGAACATCAGGGGTATCCGTCACGCAATGTATGCAGACGACCTGACCATGTGGACGTGCACGGGATCGGCGGGCGAACAACAAGACGCCCTGCAGGAAGCCATCGACAGGACCGAGCATTATCTGCACCGCTGCGGTCTTTCATGCGCGCCGGAAAAGTCGGAGCTCCTGATCCTCAAAAAGAGGACAAGAGGGCGGCCTCCGCAGGAGACACCTGACCCAACGTTGACACTAAATGGAATCAACATACCCAAGGTGGACACACTCTGTATTCTGGGCCTCACTCTCCAGAAGGACGGTGCCGGTCTCGCCGCCATTAAAAAACTGCAAGCGACAGTTACCCAAGTCGCGCACTTGGTGCGAAGAGTGACAAACAAAAAGCACGGCCTGAAAGAGCAGGACACAATCAGATTAATACAAGCCCTGGTAATCAGCAGAGTCACTTACGGCACCCCGTACCTGGGTCTCAAGAACAGCGAGAGAGACAAATTGAACACCCTAATACGAAAGACCTACAAGCTGGCACTGGGGCTTCCACCGACGACGTCGACGGAGAAGCTACTCAGCCTGGGCATCCACAATACTTGGGAGGAACTAGTAGAGGCCCACAAGACGAGCCAGATAGAGCGACTCAAGCTCACCAGCACGGGTAGGGACACACTAATAAGACTGGGCTACCCAGTCGAATATGAGTCCAGAAAACAGCGGGTTCCTCTACCCCTGAGGGAGAAGATCACGGTGGCCAGCATCCCGAGAAACATGCACCCTGAATACCACAGAGAAAGGAGGCGAGCGAGAGTGAAAGCTCTGCGTAAGGCCTACGAAGGACCAAAACAAGGAGAAGTCCGATACACCGACGCGGCGAAGTACAAGAACAGAGCAGCCCACGCTATCAGCGTGATCAACGGCCAAGGACAAGAGGTAGCAGCGGCCTCGGTAAGCACTCCAGACATCGACTGCGCGGAAGAAACGGCGATAGCCCTGGCGGCCACTACGGGCCAGCGAGAGGAAGATCTAATCACGATCATCACCGACTCACAAACAGCATGTAGAAATTATCAAAAGGGCCGCATTTCCAAACAAGCCCTGAGCATCCTCGAAAAGCGAGACAATTTTCCAGAGGTGTACATTGTCTGGGCCCCGGGACACGAGTCCCTGGCGGGTAATGTAGCGGCTAATGCCGCTGCCCGAGATCACATTCTCCGGGCTATCCCACCAGGTTCACGAGCACCGGTAGACCAACAAGATAGCGTCCCGAAAAGATACGCCGATATCCTGAGCCACTACAGACTGGGTAGAAGGATCTATCCACCCCCGCATCCCCAGCTGACAAGAGAAGAGGCGGTGATCTTCCGAAAACTACAGACCGGCACATTCCCGCACGGCACCCTGCTACACGCAATGTACCCTACGACCTATACTCACAAATGCGCCTTCTGCTCTACGCTTAATACCCTCTACCACATGGTATGGGAATGTCAACAAAATCCATCGACACCGCCCATCACCGGACCAACCGTCGAGCAGTGGGAGGCCCAACTGATAAGCTCGAGCCCTGAAGACCAGCATCGCCTGGTGAGCAGGGCCAAGCTATCAGCTCAAGCCCACGGCATCCTGGACTAGGGACGCCGCCCACCTCGGACGATTTTACCGTCGGCTCGTTTCAACTAATAAAGTTTATTCCTCCTCCTCCTCCTTTTTTTTTTTTTGAGGTATGGACAGGCAAGAAAATTGAACGCGGCTTACGGGCTAAAGATTAGAATATATAATAGTTAAATAAAGCCGTTTTTGGCGCCCAAGGTCCGACCCAATAAAAGATCCTGTACCAATTACTCCGCATTCGGTTACGCGAGCAAGACGCAAACATTAACGGAATGTTGCGCTCCATTTTGTTTTCTCTCAGTATACTTCATGTAAATCTAAGAACAGCGCAACAGGGCGCAGATATGACAGGCAGATATGTTTTATTTGTTAAATCGGCAAGCAGCAAGCGTAGCGTTCTTTTTCGCCTGCGTTTTACAAAAACTCTATGCGCAGGAAAACACACGAGAGACATGCTGCTTGAACAACAAGCAAAATAACTGTTCTCCAAGGTCGCCGCTGACACTGGCGGCACGACTTCCCCGCGACAAAGAGCCGCTCTCGTCGTTTGCGGAACGAAAGCGTGAGAAGAAAAGCGTATAGTGCCGCGCAAGACGGGCTGTGCGGCGACGATGGCTACGATATGGCGCCAGAGTAGCGCGCGTCGTCTTTATGGAAACAAAGCGCGCTACTCACCGCGTTCTCTTCCTAATATAAACCGCGTACCTATATAATAATAATACAAAATAGTGACACGCGAAATGAAAGCATGTATAGAGCTGCGCTCAAATTTCGCATTAGGGAGTATCGTAATCGTCGGCGAATTTTTCTCCGCTGCATGCTAGCAAGCGCTGGCGTGACTCCGGGTTCGATCCCGGCCAGATCTGGTTATTGTGGTTTTTTTCATTACCGACGATAGCTGCTACGGACGCCGGCGGTGGAGGCGGCGGCGGCGGACAGCATCGCCAACCGAAACGGCTAGAGCCCCTATAACAGCTTACACTGTAAAAGATGTGGGCCGAGGAACGCAGGACACGACGCTATCGTCCTGCGTACATCTCGTTGTCGTCCCTCGTCTTTTTAGCGCTAGTTAAGTATGTCTCAATTCGGAAACAGACACCTACTACAGCCCAACTTTCTTCTGTAACAGTGCTACTTTCTAGCACATTGGGCCCTGTTCGTCCACCTTTTCGGCTTGTTCATTCCAGCGTCGTGTTCTCTGTGTTTCTCGTCCTTGTCTCACGTCTTTTTAGCGCCAAGTTAAAGGCTGTTTTTTTTTTTTCTAAAGCGCTGGTGCGTGCGATCTGGAGCTTTCCCTGCACTGCGTGGAGTTGGTGAGAGTGAGTGAGAGTACGCGGTGAGGAAAGGGAGCCCGAGGGAAGAGTAGCGATGGTGAGAGAGAAACTGCGGAGGCCGCGTAGTCGTTAACCAAACGCCTGCAACTTTGCTATTGCAGCATTTCAAAAAAAAAAGAGAAAAAAAGGTATTGCGGCCATATGTTCATCGTAAAAAGCTCCTATTATACATAAAAAAAATTTTTTTCGAGCTCGGAGTGGCTTAAGGTTCCTTTATGAGTTCGTCGTCATTCAGTCAGAAGCGGTCGCCGCCGTATACTGGTAATTTAAAATATGTGTAATATACATTTCAACGAAGACGTAGAACACCTGTGCAGAGGCAGCAATATTGAAAAAGCATTGCGTGCAGCAGACGCTCGAGCTTGGAGACGGCGCTCGGTGAATCGCTGTACCCGTCATCGGCTCTTCGTTAATACAACTCCTTTACAATTTGCAGATGACGCACAGTGTGCGAATCACTGTTATACGAGGCATTTTGCGGGTAGCTGGCTATGGTAGCCTCGTTTGATGCTGCGCAAAGCGTTACCAGATCAACATGTTTGCGCAAGGCGAGGCATTGTGGATGACGCTCGCGCGTGTGCTAGGCATAGGTTGGCCTCTCAGACTTGACAGGCAATTTCTCTGCTTGAGCGTCTCTCTTCATGAAATGAATATATGCGACCTTGAGTCGATCAATTCAGTCGCTCGCAGAAGTGTGAGTAGAATGCACAACACTTCCTCGTGCACTATCACCGGTGCTGCATTATCTGCCACGCAAGTGTTCTGCGGGCATTTTAGAGCCCTTCTGGGCGGCGATTTTGTAGTGATGCCTTTTCCGATGCTATTCCTTCGTCGGTGGTCAGAGAGACGCTCCACCCGCGTCATCAATACGATCAACTGGCCGAGAACGGTGGATTATAAGAGTGGCATAGAATATAGGAGAAAGCATCGTTACAAAACAACGGTCCTGGTCCTGCAAGCGCTTCTGTCCTGAACTAACGAGGCTTCTGTACAGCATGAAAAATATGACTGTTTCCTCACGCGCGTGCAGGTGTAACTACATTGCACTTCTTACCATATCTCCTTTTCCGCCGTGCGAACCAGCACTTCCTGGTGGTCCCTGCAACATTTCAAAAAGACCTAATCAGCAATTTTCAGGCAAAGTAGCATGCTACATAGGCGCTTTCGACTGTGCCCAAATTCATTTTATTTCATGCGCCTTTCCCTTTTTGTCTTTCAAGTTTCGGACTCATTTTTCGTAGTAGGGTTCAGAGCATCCTAGAAACTCAAACTTGTGAGAAGCCAATCAGCATGAACACTTACTTATTTGAGGGCTGCGGTATTGGTTTTATGCTTTCAGTTTATGTGCAACCACGGCTACCACGAGAAGTTTCAAAACTTGGCTTGCGGTCGTTGTTAGCGTGAACTTGATTCTTCTGGTAAACACTGTCTTTATATACTGTCAGAAGTCGTATCGTTCACGATAAGCGTGGATCACCGTCGACAGCATGTCGGTATTCTTCCTTGTGCTCTTTCAAACATAAACTCGTTTTGTGACTAGCCTCAGCGTTACACAGCATGGGCCTGAGCGTTCCAAGAACAAATATTAAATAAACAGTACGTAAGGATGTAGGGCCTCAACTTCAAGCTTTTGAACAGTAGGCTGAGGCAGTGGGGCTCAATGTCAAACATAGTGGTTAAACCTATTCACCATGTCTCACGACAGAGTCTAACTGCCTTCCACAGAGCACTCCAGTACACGAGCTGTCAGCATGATAGCAGCTTCGGCGTAGCATTTAAGCGTTGTGTTTAGTTTTGCGAAAATTCACGTAGCTGCTCTATACGTACGTTCGAGTGGTCCTGTGCCAAAACTGACGTATATGTGGTCCGCCGTCCAGTAAAGACAACTTGTACATCAGTGTTGCTACTTCTTCAGGAAAAGACCAAATTTGTGTCCCCGTCAATTATCGTTGAATTCACATTTCGAAATACAAATCAGCAGAGTCAGCGTCCTTTACTTGACTTCTAGAAGCCATATAGAAGCGGGCAGGGTGGGACTCTACTCGAATATAATAGTGGTCACCTATTGCTACGGCCGTTTACTGAAAATTGTGCCATACCCCAAAAATATTACCAATGAGAGGAGGAAAATGATACTAAACCTCAGCCTAAAAGCTAAACCTGTCTTTCTTTTCTGTCTTTGCATGCAAGCAGAGTAACATAACCGGCAGCACGCTAAAGCTCAATTAAGAAACAAATTTGCATACTGTTCACCGGGTTTCTCCCTTCAACTACTCACGGGCATTCCATCCGCTCCTGGGAGACCTGGAAGGCCTGGCTTTCCTCTAGGCCCCTGAAAAGCAGTTGTAAGTTAACATTTCTATTAAACCCAAGTATGCCACTTGTACCTGACTTATGCTCTCCAAAAATATTGTCGCAATCTGACTATATGAGAGTTCTCCCTATGCCAACACAACTGTCAGATTATCAAGGAATACAAAAGCGACATTTTTTTTTCGTTATGAAGTTATAACTCCGATACCTGCCATAGTCACGTCCTAAACTTTCACTTCCTGCTCTGGATGAGCACTGCATGCTACATTATCACCTACCTATCACTGAGATTAGCCAGTGATTTAAACGTTAGAGAGCCGAATCACAAAATAATACATGCTCTTCTGGCCCCTAAAGGGCGCAGAGACAGTGATATTGTAGTAGTCTGCATCCATAAGCCAATGTAATTAACTCTCGTTCGGTTATCTGGCAATCGTGTATATTAGCGCTGAACCACGAACGTTGTTCTATCAACGGTTGCCTGCCTGCTTGATCAAAACGCACCTTCTTCATGCCGTACGTCATTAATCCACAGAATCGGTACAGGGTAATATAAGCAACAAATATCAAGTTATCACATCTTTTCACTGTTTATTTTGTTTTGAAACAGTCCGCATACCGGTGGTCCCAGTGGTCCTGGAGATCCCTGAGGGCCTGGCGATCCCTGCAATAGAACATTGGAAGCTTTCGGAATCCAGCATAGAACTTCATAGCAGGAATTCCCCGATCATCAACAGTGCAGATGAGTAGAGTAGACAATTATGTGACAGTGCAACACACCCAGTCTGGAGGACTGACCAAAAATCAGGAATCACGAATGCGAGCTGTCAGGGTATATCGAAAGGAAAAATAATTTCAAACACAAGTTGGGCACTGGCAGGTCGATATGAAAAGAAGAAAAAATCGCAGCATATAAGTGACTGAAGCTACTGAAAAATATTAAAATAAAATTCTGATTTTCGTAGAGAAGGGGAAAGACAAAGCTGTGCAAAACAGTCTTGACTTCGTCATTTTCATTCGCACTGGACTACAGCTTTGAACAAGCGAGAGAGAGAAGCTCTTTATGAGAAACTAGATTTTTGCCGTCGTGAATATAACAACTGGCATGCTATTCTGTATGGGAGGGGGAAGTGGATTAAAAGATTCCACAGGTGAGTAGGGGGAAAAAGAGAATAAAAATAACTGTAATCTGCGAGTGAACGTGATAATCATATATACACTTGAGGCAATTGGTGAATTCCGGATTTTCTGTGTCGAAAAGTGAATCTTTAAAGCTTTCCGAGAAGGTATATTGGATCAATATAGAAAAGAAGTGCGCATACGCGGTGACATATTGTAGCAAGCATAGTGCATACTGCGGTAATTGTGTTGTATTAAAATTGGACAGAAGCTGTGACCCTCTTTCCCCAGGTCTGTACTTATTACATACTGCGAACTTGGGTCAAGTAAACTTTTCTTACGACTAAACGTTCAGCTTGTATTATACTTCGCTATTATATTGACAAAACCGTACCGATTGTAAGCCTCTAAGCTCTGTGTTCCCTAGAGAAACATGTCACGTGCAGTGAAGTACCTTCACATGCATTCTGTGTTATTGTTACGAAAATCATGTCGAATTCACACGGAACAGTAAGCCATTCCATAAACATAATGGGAACATAAAGTCTAGAACGCAGTCTCTGCATGGCTTTCTGCGTCGGCATGAAAGGCTAAATCTTGAATTTCAAGCACACAAAATTGCAAATAACGTGTCGCACTTAGCCAAAAGGAGGCTTAAAACTTCCACCGACGCGTTACATTGCAAAATAGGTAAAAAAGGGGGCAGCCATAGGCTGCGCGATAACAGCAGCTGTGCCTCCAGTTCACCACAACTTCGAAGGCTACAGCAGATGCCTGGAACATATGCGCATATGCCAAAGCCACTGCCGAACGAGCAGGCAAGACCAACGGCGCGAGATGCCGAATGCTTACCACAGCGCCCTGCATCCCTTGCTGGCCTGGCTGGCCAGGTCCACCCGGAGGACCCTGAAATTGGAGTATCTTTGGTTAGCCAATTCTTATTTACTCGCCAGAGTTATTGCGGTCGTAAATAACATCATTAAAGTCAGTATTTCGTATACAAGGCACCGTTTGTTCATGTTGAATCACCAAATGTTGGTACTGGAGACACAAGCCGCGTAAGTGCAGTAGACTCCGGCTAAAAATAACTTTTATCCGAAGTTTCACTTACGCGACAGACACAAAAATAATCAAGAATCGGTTTCGAAAAGCTTTTGAGTGCCTTGATATTACTGTGGGGGAAAAAAGACGCTTTACATGCGTTCGGCTTCTAATGGTGTAGCTTCTTTTACGCAATGTTAATTGTGTTCATGGGCGAAAGTATCCCCAATATTTCAACGCAGTCCCCGCGTTCAAAATAATAATGCATGCTTTCAACTGCACCCCTTGTCGTCTGATTCGAAACGATAGCGCACACTGGAACAGGAACATTTATGCCTTCGCCACGAATTTCACCGACTGTATTTTCAACTGTTTCCTCAGAGCTGGTAACAAAGGCATCATTTGAGGACTCTTATGCCTGGCGGTGCAAACGAAGCAGTAGTGGCAGCCTGACTGCAATATACTACCAACTCCGTATAGTGCTACCTTCCTCACAAGGATAATTAGTGAAGTCTTCAAGATGAAGACGCCACTGAATCTTCAAAATCTTTAATTCGCGTTAACGTTATCGCAACTGCTTGATGGATTGGATTTTCTTCATTATATCTTCACCGTTTCACGTGTTTGACTGACTTTTCCTGTTCCATACGCCGATGGGGTGGGCGGTAGTTTCGGTTGAAATTGTGTTTAACCGATATTCACAAAAAACGATGGGTTTCGGTCAACCCAAGTTTTCTAACATTGTACCTGCGGGCGGCCAACCAAAGTTGATACCATTGTTCCCTTTTTCCGGCGATATCGTTTAAGCAAGTTTCGTTACTCAGGATACATTGGCACATTAATCGTTCTAAATTCCCCCACTGCTTGTTCTGCGTAGAAAAGAAACCCTGTCAATGGAGTAAACACTAACTGAAGGTACAACTTCCTTTTCTCATTTTCTCTCGTGTCAACTTCGCGGCGTCGATAATATCATCGTGTTACTACTAAGATTTCGCGACCTTTCTAGATATGCCTTTAATCAGCGAGAAAACATCAAAGAAATTGTCAGTTTGAATTTCATTACATTTTGAAGCCGAAAGTTATTTCATTTATAAGTCATCGCCGCATTCATTTACGTCATGAGAAAATACTTCGGAGATCAAAAGATAGCGCCGTACCCGCCTGCAACATTTTTTTTTTTTGCATGCACCAAACATATTCCCTCGGTAAGCAATATATTTGTTATTTCAGAAATGAATTCTAAAAATTAAACGACATAGTAATTTTTATTCATAGCACCTGTTCAAGCCTCAGGTTATGTCCTCTTACTTTAACTGGCATCTTTGTAAAAGCACCAACTTTCTTTTTTCATTCCTTCAAATGAAATTCAAGCAAGCGGTAGAGTAGAATTGAAAAAAAAAACTAAATCAAATTGCCATTCATCGTACCGTGCTACCCTTCGGTCCCACAGGCCCTTCGGATCCCGGTATGCCCTGTAAAATAACAAAGATTGAACTTTCAGCTTTGACATTTTGTTTGTTATTCGATACCGCTAAGAGAATAACAAAGATGTGTCAGTAATCACAGGTGGTCCTTGAAGCCCTACGAATCCCCGGGGGCCTGGAAATCCTCGTGGACCCTGTAAGCAAGACATAAGCAATTTATATGAACACGCGATGTTTCACAAATACACAGTAGCAACGGCCAGGATGTGGTGGTCGCACAGTCACAGTGTGGCAGGCAATATCTTTTTTATAGACGTGCTGCCAGGAACTGCAACATGTCAGAATTTCTATTGCGGGAAGGCAGTATTTAACCCGTGCATTCAGTCTAAACGCTAAAGACACGGTGAAAGCTACGAAAACTCTGTACCATAAGAGCCTTCAGTTACGCTGCAAGGCATTCAACAGACTACACAAGCGGGCAGCGACGAGAGAAAGTGGAGATGTGGGAGGACGGGAGTCAAGTTCCTTAAAAGCGTTCTCTCTCTCTCTTTTTTTTAGCCGCTCAAATTCGAAAATCTGACTCTGGCACGTTGAGAAAAAGTGTGAAGGAGATGCTCAGTGACTGCTGCCACGATTCTTGCTGATGCAAACTGTAGTAATTATGACTAACAACTCATGAATACGCTGCTCTTGCTTCCTGCTTTTTGGTTCGTATCTTCACTTTCCGCTTTTCATTTAATCCTCTTTTTTTTTTTTTGCTTAGAAGCGTACGCACGAAAGCTAAATGTTGACTATTTGAGTAATGGCTCCTTTGCGCCCAAGTTTTGGACAGAGCAATGAGCAACAAGCACTGGCCGTAAATGATTGAAATTTCACGCGCTGCGTGAAAGCAGAAAGCTTAAATAAAAGGATGAATAAAATCTGAATTTTTACCATCTCTCCTGGAAGTCCGGGCAGCCCAGTAGCTCCATCGTCACCCTGTGTTTTGCAGCCGATGAGAAAAGCAAGTGTTAAGCACTGTTGCAAACATATATATGGAGTTCCTTCACCAATAATGGGCGCGCTATACCCTCATAATGATCTAAGGAGTTTATTTCGTTGCCAGGGGATAGAGAAGTAAAACAGTTAATTGCATTATTATGGAGTCATGCCACGTCATCATTTTGAACAAACGATCATTAAGTGGTATGGCTAATACAAAGTATCTCGTGCAGAAATCCTGTTGCGGGGTCCATTATGAACATAGCCGTACAAACTGTATCTTAAGACACTTACGTCCGTCGTAAGGAACGCATCTTCCTGAGGCGCGAATCCTGGAGACGTTGAATAAGTTAGTAGAGTGACGTACTCCACAACAAACCACTAGTAACCATCAGTATTTGTAATCTTCTTGCGGATTCCACGTGGTGTTCGACTCAATATTGCAGTGTTAGAAAAACTGTGCCTAAATTCACAAAGCTCTTCCTTCGTAAGAACGCCTTGGTATTAGCCTGTCATCATATTTAAGTTGGCATTGTTAGGTGGGCGCCTGTTCTTACAACTGTTTTAGGGTATCAACAGCTTTGTGAATATGGACCCCGCTTCCCTCAAATACGTGGACTATGCGTAGAACAGTGTTCAACGTTCTTCAATTGCTCCCATCTTTCGAGCAAAGAATTAATGGGCCGCTTCAATAGACTAGTCTGCCTTGAACGAGTAATACTCAAGAAATCGAAGACTACGCACCGCAGGCCCTTCGTGTCCAACCAGCCCCTGGTCACCTGGAGCTCCGACGTAACCCTGCAAGGGTAAGGCAGGCGTAGTTTGGCCAGGAAATGTGTACATTTCGTCATCTCAAGACGCCCTATCAGAATGCTAAACATCACGTCGAATAGATCTGATGCAATGCTGACCCTTTCACCTTTCTCTCCCGGCAGGCCTGGAAGACCCGGCAGGCCGACATCGCCCTGTGCCACAAAATAAAAAAAGAAGCAAAAAATTAAACTTCAGGACACACCTACGTCGGGCTACGAAATATCTTATCTGTAGCTTAGTTGCAAAGTTCCACGCAGAGCCAACACTTTGCCCCAAGTTAGAGCTTGCGCGAAGCAACATTTCTTTTTTTTTCGTCCTTGCTTTTGTGTACGCTTCCCTTTCCCGCGATTCTTCCTAATTTCTATTCACTCTCCAGAGAAAGCTGTATCGTCGATGTGAAACGGCTAAGCCTTTCACACCTTTATGCCCAGTTTCTCAACATTCAGCCGCATTCGTTGGCCCTTCACCACTAAAGGGAGTGTTTCGCCGGCTCACAGTCACATGACCGTTGACACGCGACAACGACTAAGCCAATAGAAACCGGTGCGCGCTCAACTATAGAGCAGCGTTATGGTAGGCTTAATAAAACATGACGTTTCTTTAAAGATGCAGTGGGGAACTCCCCTCTTGGAAACACAATGCCACAAAGGGGACATCCCTAAGGGACGTACCGAATTCGCAAAAAGCGAACAAAACAAATTTGCATCACCCAACGATGACATGAACAAAGCAGAAGTGATTTTTGTGCATCACGTATCCCATGCGGTTTTTTTTTCATCCTTTCCTCTTGAAAACGCAATCACAAGGCTTCTTTGAAGGCACAAAGCAGGAAAATGCAGGCGTGGCATTTCAAACGCCTAGGCTATTAGGCACTCAGGTGACAGCACTGAATAGCCCCGATTATATTACGATGGTTCATCACCTGTTCTGTCTGCTCTATAGTTTTTGCTGTTCACATAGATTACATTATCTGTTCGCTCTTTCGTTCTGATATATTCACTGCTCACATAGTAAACTATTGCTGTTCACACTGGATCTAACTTTTCGAATAAAATTAGCCGTGTTATTTCAATCCAACTCGCCTTAATGTACATGAGGGAAAGTTGAATAACAATCATATTCTACATATCTGTTCTTTTGCAAATTCCCTACATGGCAGAATGACATGCTTCTTTTGGGCACTGACCTTTGACCCTGGAGGCCCTGGCTTGCCACGTTCCCCGTCCTTGCCACTTCGTCCCTGCGGCCGAATAACAGTCACAAATCAGGCCCCCAAGGAGAGTGATCACTCGAAAGTTGACAAGTTCTCATTAGCGCTTTTAGAAAGGAGCGACTTTTTCATGGTTATTTTACATACGCATAGCGCTTTTATTTATTTACTGCAGAAAATATCAGTCAATACTCATTGTTAAATTATCATCAGCCTCGCAGCCAATTTTCCATCTATTGTTAGGCTTTCGCAATTATTGTAACCTGCTTTTCGTTGTTGGTTAAATCTGACGCTCAGCTGTTAGCGCTAAGTTCCGCTTTTATCACGCTGCATTTGAACGCAGTAGAAAAATCGCGCCAGGCGCTACAGAACACAGGACTTCCCTGCGACAGCGCTTACCCGTCTTCCCGGCTTTCCAGATGTTCCTTGCTGGCCCCGCATTCCTCGTGGTCCCTGCGAGCGGCCGCACCAAGTGTGCGACGCACACTGCATTGAAACATCTCGGCGGCTCGCTCAATCGTGTGTCTACATACGTACCAATAAACTGCCGCCAAGCTCACAGCGAGGTGGTGCATATATTGCTGTCTCAGTCTGCCTTCTCCTTACATTCACTTGTTCGTACATATTTTCGTCGTGGCTTCCAAATAAGACACACCAGAAGGCGCGAAGAACCGTGGGAAGCTCACAACATTTACAACTTATTCTGCCAAGTTTGCGATGTCGAACGCGAACATTTGCATTTTTTTATTTAGTTTGAGCACACTGATAGGCAAATTTGTCCCGATTTGTCCCGATGGCTGCTGCGCTCATGGGCATTGCTTCTACTTTCAATTAACTAATTCCTTTATCTCCATAATAAAAGAGAACTTATTTGTCAGCACGTAGAAATAATTACAACAGTTCCCTATCCAGGATGTCGCGCGTCTTTTTTAATAGCTCCTCTCTTTGTTTTGGCTCCTGCTTTTGCGCTGTTGGAGGCATGGCGAACATGAGCTTGATGGCGCGCCTTTTCATTCTACAGCGCGCAGTCCCCCGCCGCAGTGGAACCCTTGAGCTAGGCTTTCGTGACCAGGGTCCGTATTCGCAAAACGTTCTTACTCTAGCAGCCTTCGTGCCAGCCAATAGTGATGTAGGACATATTATTAGCGAAGGCGATCAGCCAATGAAAAACAGCGCTTACGAACGAAAAGCTTCGTGAATTTGACCCCAGATTCTTCCGAAAAGCGACACCCACAAGCACGTTCGTTCCCAGAAATGCGATCGCTCACTACGCCACCATGTATTGAAAGCTTTCCCGTTCACGTGCTGCGTTTCACGCGGCAAACATTTGGTGAACTTCAACGAGTTGATCAGTGACCCGATGCCCTACTCGGCGCTCGGCCCTGTTGCAGTAGGCGCAATTGTTCGGGGGCAAAACGCGCATTTTTTATACTCTCGAAAAGCCCCAATCGATATGTAGCACTGCGTGCAACAATAGGGCCGGCATGCGATAGGGTTCAGCGAACTACTTGCGATATTATAGTAGCATGCATGGCGTTTAAGGCGTAAGCATTAAATATTCACATCGCGTAATTAATTACTCACCACAGCCCCTTGCTCCCCACGCTCTCCTTTGTCGCCCTGTGGTCCCATGGGGCCCTGAAACAAGTGAACACATGCTGCTGGTACACATCATGGCGTTATTACCATCATATAATTTGACGGAAAGCAGGCCCTGAGACAACCTTTTTAGTGACTACATTTATACCGCCACAATCTACACTGGTATTCGCATTCCAGCGCCAACTCTTCGCCAACTTCGACATTCGTTCTTACAATTGTACGTCGTACAGTCTGAATTAACTAACTTCATTGGGCCGCACTTACCATCCTAAATAATGCTAGAAATTGACGTTTTCATTGTTTGCGTGCATGCGTAGGCGTTGGCGCACGTCTGTGGCGCAGTGCACACAAATGCGTGTATCGCTGGGATGCTGTAGCAACGACGCAGGGATGTTGGAATGCGAGTTCATTGCTTAGCGCACGTTCTACTCGTCCACTATGTTTCTGTCTCTTTTCATTTTATGGCTTAGTTATTTCTCAGTTCAGCATCACCAAATGTCTCTTCAATTACGAGGGCTGTTACGGTTCACTGTGTGCGGCGATGAATGGAACGGATGCCAAGCGCCTGAGACACGACGTACTTAATCGCCAAGTTCGTCAACATGAAAATACTTGTCTGTCGGTTGTGTGCGACAGGATTATGCACCAATGCGAATCGTACTCTCTTCTGTCCTCCGTTCAACCCTTCTATACGCCAGATAGTGGTTTCTCTCCGTATTTCTCTGTGTGCTCTGACCAGGGTGCTGACAAGGACCTCTACCAAGGAGCAAGAGAGAATGAGGTTGCCCGGATGGTGTAGGGTATAAGAAGGCCAGTGAGACGCCACGAACAGAGATCTTCGCTGCCCTTACGTGCAGAAGCACGCACGCCGAACGTTTCTGTACTTTTTGTCTTGGAGCGCACCGCTTACCCGTAACGATGTATTAAACTAATGTTATTTGTTTTACATCATCTCGTCTTCCCTGCGGGATCTTCTCCAATGGTCACTCTGGTTCGAGCTGCAAGCAGACGCTGTTCAAGGTAGCTGAAGACCCCGTCCCAGTAACAACAGGTGGCAGCCATAACAGTGCTAATATAATGTGCATGTCCCCACTAAACAGAACGGAAAGGACCGTGTGACGCAATCCAAAGTCCGAGTGCACGTAGTGACGGCGTTATTAGGCAATAAATAAATACGTATAAATAAATGCGCGGCTTCAAACACGTAAAACTCGTGACTTTCTTTCATGCAATACAACCTAAATTAAATAGTGAGAAAGGCTCACATTGAGTAGAAATATGCACAATATAATGTACCTTAGGTAATTTTGTATAGGCCGCTCGCATCATCCATCACCCCAAGATCTATCCGCGACGACTACATCAAACGGAACGTTGCGTATGAGGAAGCAGGAGAGGCATGGGAAAGTCCGGCAAAAGCTAACCATGTGCCTTAGTTTCCGTTCTTCAGTACGACTGAAAGCTGAGCAAGAAGGTAGGGAGGGGGGGGGGGGGGTCGTGTTACTGAAAGGCAGGCGTGCAAACACGAGTAGAACGAAGCGTTGCTGTCCTTTTCGTTCTATTTGTGTTCGTATTTGCACTTACGTCTTTCCGTATTCAAAAGTAGCTGCATCTTGCCTGCACACTATTAAAAGTACCAAAGAAGAGACGGAATAAAGACATGAGCAGAGCGATCGCTCGCGTTCATTCTTTGAATGGTTACGAATCGCGAAGACGCGCCATTGAACGCTCGTATAAACGGGCCGCACGTTGGAAGTTGACTAATCAGCCTCCCATTCAGCCCTTAGGCTTGATTGCTCCGTGGGATTGAGGAGAGTGTACAAAAAATGCTGAAGCACCTAGTAGAATCAATGCGCGTGATTCTCGGTGGTCTCGAGACTCCGGCCGCTAAAAGTGCCCTACAAGTGCTCGCCGTGCTAGAGCCGCTTATCGCAGCTCTTTATATGCTATAAAGATTTTCTTTGGCGCTTGTGCTTTCACGCAGGGGAGGCCCACACACCAACTTCGTCCTAGCGCCTCTATATTTAAGTGCACTCGAATTGGTCACTACAGAGTTGATGCGAAGCCTGATTGTGGCTTCATGGATGACATTTGTGAATGTTTGTCATCAGAGTGTTGAACTTGCTTTCACCTTTGCGCATCCCTCTTGCTATGTCCTCATCATCCCTAATCACATCTTTATGTCCCCGTTCCCCCTCCCCCTGTGCAGAGTAGCAGGCTAGAGCGCCTTAGCTCAGGCCGGCCTCTCAGCCTTCTTTCAATTAAATTATCTCTCTCTTGATGTTCGCAAGTTTATGTCATTTAGGTCGAAAAGTTGTTCACCTGGCACATTTTCTTTTTTTTTTACTTTTCACAAGTACATAGCAAGCTGTTTGGGTGTTCAGCACCTCGTTAATGGAAGATATATATATATATATATATGTATATATATATATATATATATATATATATGTGTGTGTGTGTGTGTGTGTGTGTGTGTGTGTGTGTGTGTGTGTGTGTGTGTGAACGAGAACAAGATAAACATAGGGGCTCGTTCTTTGTTAATCGCGGCCCTATAAAGCCAGCAGGCAATGAAGGCAAGGAAAGCATCGAGGTATAATTAGCCGCAGTTGAAATTGAAATGTATAAAATAATGAATAAAAGGGTAAATTAATGTGGACGAAAAGGTAACTTATCGCCGGTGGGGACCAAACCCACAACCTTCGCATTAATCGTGCGATGCACTACCAATTGCGCTACAGCGATGGCCATTAATCCATCCACTAAACTGGGTATTTATGTATACTAGATGTAGCGCTGAGTGCATTAGCCAGAGCCACTCATATATATATATATATATATATATATATATATATATATATATATATATATATATATATATATATATGTGTGTGTGTGTGTGTGTGTGTGTGTGTGTGTGTGTGTGTGTGTGTGTGTGTGTGTGTAAGAAGAGAGAATGGGGAAAGAAAGACAAGAAGTAAAAAGTGCTGTCACTGAGGTATACGCACCACTGGCCCATGCAGACCAGTCAAGCCCATTGGTCCAGGGGCGCCCCGCATCGCGAGCTGAAAAGAATGAACAATACATTGGCAATGGGAATCGTGCTGGAAGCAGCAGCAAAACACCGGCTCAATCATACGAAGCCACCGAACTGACCATGTGCTGGCTGAGCATCTGTCGCAGCGATTCGGTGTTGTCGGGACCTTTGGTGTCTGCCGCTGTTTGGTACTGAAAGGAGACGCCGATGAGAACTCACAGCGGCTCCAACTAGTTTATTTTTTCCTCATCGCTTTGTATTTTTTTACTACCCAATGGCATACGAATACAGTGAGAACTCCGCATCGTATTCAATTACCATGGTCGAAGATACCATATCGACAAATATGTTTGGAAGGACAATATAAGAGAAAAACTGGATCACTTCATATTTTCAGCACGTTTTTTTTTTTCAGAAGTCCAGTTACATTCATTCAGCGAGAAATTTTGGTTAATTACTACAGGAAAGAAGTGAGGTCCTAACTTCCATTTGGCGAATTTCGCGCAGAAACATCAGCGAATACCCCCCCCCCCCCCCGTAAGTCTGTTGTCGCGCACTTCAAGGCATATTCTCGTATTTATCTTATTTTGGGGAAGTGAAAGTTCTCGAAACTTGTGAGTTTGAGTGATTGGTTATTTTAAATTACAATGAAGTTTTTGCTTACCCGTTAACAATTCAGTAGAGCCAAGTAGGCTCTGTCAAAGTCCATTGCTCCGCAGCAAGATTCACCTGTGGCTTTCAGATTACAGATCACAGATTAAACCTGTGGCTCTCGAGCAATTTAGCCATCCCTGGCGACGTGACTTTTTTTGTAATGCTGGCAAAACCAGCGACATTAACGGTAGAATCACTACTTTGTCGGCATGCGCTCTCATCTACGTACTGGTATCATGAAGATGTGTCCAGGGGCTCCAGGCTGCCCCGCCGTGCCGGCAAGTCCGTCCCTTCCCGGGTCTCCCTGCAAAATCGCGTAAAATGCGGCACACACACACAGACTTGCGTATCGATGCCATGTTGGCATGCATAATTCCCAACTCTCGCAAACCAGGAGCATCGTTCAACAAGCAAGCATGCAGTTAGTGTGAACGCGCACTATTTACAACGGTGATAGGGTGTACAGTACTAGTAATCTAAATCGTGTTCACCCAGTAGTTGTTTCGGGCTCGTCGTCTAGTAAAATAAACTCGGTGTTTTGCGTCACATAACGTAATACATCATTCTGCAACGAAGCTCTACAAAAAGAAATTTGCTCAGCCTTGATAACCCCTTCCGCCTCCTCTACAGAAATGAAGTTTAAAAAAAAAGAACTTTTTCCCAATGACAGTTGACGAAGACGGCCATCATTGGGGCGGAGGGCCACAGACCGGGCACTTGCCTACGCTTCCTTTACCTTGTCGCCTTTAAGTCCAGGAAATCCAGCAGGACCAGGAAAACCCTGAGGGCCCGGTGGTCCCTGAGTATGGTGGCATAAAGGCATGGGGGTATTTCAGGACACACAATTATTACCGTCAATTCTTTCAGCATGATCACTCTGCCGAAGTCACTGACGATAAAGACAAGATATCTGGTATTGCAGACTATTCTGGTGTTGTTGTTTTTTTTTTGGGGGGGGGGGGGAGGGGGCGACGTTAAGCCACGTTAGTAATACGCTTCTGGTCCTCTTCGGTTGCCGCTGCGTGCATAAATGAGCAGCGTCGTCATGTGCTGAGACTCAGCAAATATGTAGAGAGAGAAAAAGGACAGAAGGAAGAAATGCAAGAAATCTAAGAAGAAGGAAAATATCAGTTTTCAATCCGTTACAGTAGTGTAAGACCAAGGGGACGTACGTAAAGAAACTTGTAGATTGACAGGAATGGTCATACGTAAACGTGCGAGCACAAATTCTGTTTTGCAACTGTTATATGCGACGTTTATGGGAATCATCCTTTGGAGTTTCTTCCTTTAGGCAGTATTTTACGTGGTACTTTGTTCCGGACGTTGAAGAAAACACGCGAAATATGCAACAAAATAAAGGAGGGGGAAGTCGGAGCCTCACTTTTCGTTTGTACGACCTGGACTGCAACGCTCAAATGCATTTTCTGTGAACGACATCCGCATGATGGGAGAAAAATAAGCGAACAGTAATGTTTCAATGGGCTTCCATCGGTGGCCTATCGCTTATACGTTGCGGTCGTCGCTCCGCTAAAATAAAGTTGGTGACATGGCTTTATGGTTTATTCTGGATGGCAGAGCCAGCTAGCTGCTTCGTTGAGGCCTGCAGGCGCTTTTTTTATTATTATTTCCTTTTGGGAAAAAAATTGTGAGAACGCAACATTCCAGGTCCACAAACGAGTGTCGACGTCCCGTTCTCATACTTCTCGGACTTTCTTCACAGTCCGGGAAAAGGAAGTGCGTAAAAAGTGACGTCACTAAGCGACCCCATCGGTCGTTTCCGAACACGTTCTACATATTTAAATATATTCAAATTATATCCAAAGATTGATAGTCAGTATTTTATAATTAAGATTCGAACTAATTGAACTTATCCGATTAGATGTAATCTAAGGGCAACAGAAAACATTCCTAGTAGCCACATTATAACGGCGAGCAACTTGCCGGTGGCCGCTTACTCCTTTACGATGTGCCATTTCTTTCTTAGACTCGGTTCTAGCTGAGCGAAACGCCATACATCGTATGGCGAATTTCTTAAAATGTACATTGTCATTGGCTCCTTTTACATTGGCCTGTGCAAGCTTTCTTTCAATCTTGCGCTGTAGGTGTTGATAAGGCAAGTAACCCAAAGGTTTCCCTGTTGTTTGTAATCGATGTTTCGCGAAGTAACTTGAGCTCCACCACTACTGTCTTACCAAAGAAGTTTGGTCGTATGAGCCATACGTTTTGTGTATTATACGACGTACGTTCTGAAGGATAATCGTTCTGAATATTTCATATATCGGCCAAAAGAGCAATGATGACTGTTTAAATTGTCCAGGAGAAATACACGTACGTTGACATAAGTTAAAAGCGCAACGTACCTCAGTGGGATAGCTGATCGTTGGGTAGTAGGGTGGGATCGGTGTTACCCCTCCCTCCGGATAATACGGAGTCTGCAAAGTGGTTCAATCACAAAAAATATACTCCTACAAACCGAACCAGTCAGATAAAATAAGTATCAAGCAAGTCGTTCAATGAAGTTTTATCCTTTGTTTCAGTCTTGTCTATTGTTGCAGGTTAAACAATCGGTCTTTAAAATTCATCACAGATCGCGCAAATTTGGCTAAAACACACGCTGGAGTGGGATTTTCACGGCATGATTTGTTTCTTTTTCCTGCTAAGGCTTTATTCTTGTTGCTCAGGAATCTGAAAGTTTCAGATATCGGCGAATAGGAGCAATGAACTGCGGCGACGAGTATCAGCATTATGTTCAGTGTCAAAATCCTGGTACTCGGCTGAAGAACGCTGAGCTGATCGTTTCAAGCAAATCACAAGCGCTAACTGACGTTCGACGCTATAAACGGGATCGAAGACAGCGACGCAAGGTGGAGAAAATTGCTCGCCGCCAACGGACGATTAATAGCTGTAGACCAATATCACCGGCGCTCACGCGCATGCGCGAATGTTTGGACGAATTACGTGCGGCCATCTTGCTAGCAGACCTCTGATCGCATCGGCCCCGACTTCCACCCTTTCGTTAGCCATGGTCGTCGTTGGATTCCCTTTGCAAAATCTCCTGAAACGTGGCAGTGGGCTGTCAGATAATGAAGTGTTGCAGTATGAACATCTACGTGCCAATACAACGACAACAACATCATCAATCATCATCATCATCATCATCATCATCATCATCAGCCTGGCTACGCCCACTGCAGGGCAAAGGCCTCTCCCATACTTTTCCAACTAACATGGGTGTCTTATTATGAAATCTGTATCGTTCGTAAGAAGTCGTGATAAGATACACTGTGGCATACGTTTCCATTCTACCAAATTTAAAAGCAATACTTAGCGCAGGCCGCGCTGCCCTCTTCTTACTCAAACTTCACAGTAAGCTTGATTTTTTTAAATGTAAATCGTTCAGTGAAACAGCCAACATTTTTGTCTCTCCGGCACGTGCAGAAAAGAAATATTAGGAAACTGCCGTAAGCGCACCTCGCCATCGCAAAAGAGAGCCTCTGCGTGACGTGGAGTTTCGCTGCCTGTGGAGCGCGAACCAGGCAAACAACGGTTCCAATTGTTTTGTTTAACGATGCGGACCAAAAAATGCAGCCTTGGTGCAAACTGTGAGTGACGACAGAGTAGCAGTAAGCACTAAATTCCTTAAAATTGTTGGAACAATAAACGCAGGTCACTGCAAGCCTGCATATACGTGCACCGCACGCAACACGCGAACAAGCATCAGGTGCTTGCGCGCGTTCTGTACGTGACGCTGTCAAGCTATTTCGCCTTTCACTCACTTTCTCTAAACTGACAACCGCTCTATACATGCTGCGCTAAATGACAAGTTCGTTTGTGTACACTGAGAATCACCGAGCAAGAAAAAGCGCAAGACGAAGCACCTCATCTTCTTCTCACCGGCCCTGCTGGTATTCCGGATCTATATTCTTCCCGGTGTTCTTTTTCGGTTGTAAAGTTGTAAAATACGATGCCTTTACGCCGCTTGCTATTTTTAAATCATCCTAGTACGCAGCACGTAAACCTAACCGTCGTAGATCATGAATGGAGGTCGATGCACTATACATAAAAAGAACGCCCGATGTCCAGCTGAAACGCCGATATGAAGACTGCGAAAGCAAGAGACCAGCGGCGACGAGGGCTACTGGGACCACAAGACACTGCACGAGGCTGTCATGCCGCAGCCGTGGCATTGAAACTGCTCGTGGTATATCTAAGCATGAAGGCAGGAAAGAGTCAATGACAATCGAACGTTGGAAGTTGTTAGGCTATACATAACTCTCCTACTCTTCTTGTTCGGCTTTCAGGCGGATAAAGTGTCTGTGATGCAAAACACTGTTATTCATCTGCAAAGCCTCGCTTGCTTACTGCGGGATAAAACTAAGTGAAACGCCAATCCATTTCCCAACACATTTTGGGCACAGATGTCTCTAAGCTGGCGTCAGTCTCAGAAATCCTTCAAAATGAACATAATTGCCTAAATACCTGGCTTCATTGCCGCTGTTGCAACACGTGTCCGAAAATAACTACAAAACAATTCGTGGTGCCTTACTAACAAACTAATTACAGATTGTGGTTTGTCGTACAGGCAAAGTCTGTCGCTTCTTCCAGTAATTCGCCAGAAGTAGCGGAATCGCTCTATCTGCCGCTAGTGCTCTTTTTTATCTGTCCTGTGTAAAGATACAGACGATAAGAGCTCAAAACTTATCAGGCAAGTCCTCGTTGCACTTTTCACAAATTAGGAACCTTACAAATTGAAAATGAAAGTTAGCTTGTGATGATGACGGAGTCGTTTTAGACTTGAAAACCAAAATTATACTTCAAGGCTAGAAAGTGAGATTAAGTGAGTGGGTGAGATAAGTGAGCGAGACAAGTGAGCGAGGTAAGTGGGTTAGTGAGCAAGATAAAGCAGCTGACTGTTTCGTTGTAGTAGGCTCGACCCGGCTGCGGCGCCTTCTCAGCAGGATCGGTCCTATTGAAAAGCGGGTCTCCGTAGTCGGCGTCTAGCGGCGGCAGCGGGATGGCGCATCCTGGAACGTAGCTGTTGCACAACTCGTAGGCCGAGTCCGGCGCAGGCACCACCAGCAGTTGTTGCAGGTCTCCCTGTAGGCACGCGCGAGCGCCACACGCCGCGATCACGCTCCGATCGATGCAAAAGTTTTTTTTTTATGTCGTATGTTAAAGGTACCTCCCAGCGTGCGTCCCTGTTTCAATGCAATAGTGCTGCGTATAAGTATTTATTGTCGGGCTAGTGTATAGGACACAGAAGGGCAAACAAAGCAAGCGGTCGTCTTGTCTGTCCGTCTCTCTGTATATGTGTCAATTCGCGCCTGCATAAACAGCATCACGACATCCACCCAGCCTGGCTCAGAGGCACGTCTTGCCTCTGAATACAAGGTGACTGGTTCGATACGGCGGTCGCGTCGGCTGTATTCTGATGAAAGCGCAAAATAGAGGAATTCCCGGAGTGTGTCAAAACTTCGGCGCATATTACGAGCCCCAGGTAAGTTAATCCGGTCCCTTCACTGCCGCACCTCATAACTCATATTCGCTTTGGGACGCGGAACTCCATTAATCAGCAATCGCTCCCACTGCGACCAGCTTTAGTTTCTTTTGTTGTGTGTGTGCGTTTGTATTCTTTACTTCCTGAGGGGAAATGGGGAAAAGGGGGTGTTGTATGTCTCTTTGGTCTGTTCTCAAAGTAGTGTATAATCTGATGTGGCTTCTCTTTTTTTTTGCGATCAGATGGCAAAACTGCTAACGTCTGGCTAGCGCTGTTACCCTCCCCTCAGTATATTCACTTTCACGAAAAATCAAGCCATCACTGTTCCTTAGCAGATGACTGATCTCCCTGGGAACTGTATGTCTCGTCAGTCTGTACAGGCCTGTCAGTCTTGTCTTAGTAGTGCACACGATGTGCGCATCCGGCATTGTATGGCAACATCTGCTGGTGTCTCATTGACTCTAGACAACCTTTTAAACTGGGGGAGTGAAACACTGTTGATGCACGCATTTCTCGCACGGTAGCCTGTCGAAGACCAGATCACCCCGTCATTTCGGCGCCTAGAGGGTATTGTTCACACGATGCGCTCTGAGTGCTGTATAAAGAGGCTCACTTTTCGAAACCAGTCATCTATCTGCATATATTATCTGTGGCTCTCATAGAAGATTATGCAGTAATGGTGTCGAGTTTAAAAGATAAACGTGACCTGGCGTTTCTCGCGTGCACATGCCTATGACCGCACTCATTTCACTTTTATTCGCCATGGAAGCGCAAGCAAAACCCATTTTGTGATTCCCATAAATTCATTCCCGCAACGCAGATAAGTACTTGATGAGCGTGTACTACTGCGTAACGTCCAACGAGCCATAACATGCCATAATCTGGAAAAAGTCTGCGGCGTGGAATAATAAAACCAGGAGAACGGTAACATGTCTACAATATAGAGAAATGAGGTTACGAGGCTTTGCCTCACTACTCCCACAGCCCCCACTTTCCATTTCATTCACCCCCTCCAGATCCACAGCTGAGGGGCTGACTCAGGCCATCACCTGTCTGGACCAAAATTACATGACCGAATTTATCAAGGCAGCACTAAGGGACAGAGCCATCGAGGTCCTTTACTGAGGGATTCGGCTTTATTTTCTATTTGATAAATGAAGTGTTTTCACTCGCGCTCGCACATATTTGGCAGCCACCTTCCACTCGCGCCCAACTGCAGTAGCATTCGTGCATAAATAACATGTTGCACGCTGAGAAACGCCTATCGCAGTCTCTGTGGAAGAACATGTGCCCCATTCGACATGTGACCAGAGCGGACACCAAACCGTCCATTGGGCCTCCTATTCCATTTCTATGGCCCGGTATAACTGCTAGCTAATTAAGACTCTCGTTCTCTCTCCAGTGCTTTCAGCGCTGTGTTGACGGAGGTAAGGGGTATGCGAAGCCAGACGACGCGAATCAGCTCTCCATGGTTACACGTCGAGTGGAGCATATGTTCCCGACGACGGCTGCATTTGACACCTGAGGGCCCCCGACGACGTGGCAGACGTTCATTTAATCGCTAACCGTTGAATGTTTGTGTCACTAATACTATGTGTGATATCGAGATAGCTGCAGCGTCCAAAAAAAGGCGTCGGTACACCCATCCGGTGACAAGAACATGACCGTACCTGGAAGGGGTCGACATTGATGTCCAACGCCTGTCCGACCAGAGTGACACCGGAGGTGTCGACGAGCACGTCGTCGGAGCGGGCCATCTCCTCAGTCTCGCGCACCACGCAGTCTTTGACCAGCGTGACCGCATCCCCTTTCACGCTCAGCGCCATACGGTGCCACCTGCACTTGGGATCACAGGAGGGCATCACTCTTTGTGAGCTGGCCCCACACTGCAGTTCATTGCACGCGAGCTCGAAATTCTGGTGCACATGAGCTCATTCTTTTGCGTCAGCTTTTACAAAACAGGAGCGACCGCCTGTGCCACCTTTATCGCTAAACACGACGGAGAATTAAGTGCCAGTACGCAGACATAGACTTAAGAAATTGAATCGGTAGCTCACAATTCTGCTTAGCTCACAATTCTGCTTCAAGTATTCGCGCTCTATGAAAACAATAGCCTCAGCGTTAGTCCCTTGTGCTTTTAAACACCAAGCTTCAGTTTAGAAGAAGCAAAGTTGAGGATTAATAATAGCATTCAAGCGCGAAGCTCCGCTAGCTCGATAGCTGGGTCAAGCAGCTTCATTCTAGTTCTACTCAATTCTGGGCGCTCTGCAAGGGAGGTTAACTGTAATGAGGAGAATGTCATGGTAAACCGAAAATTTTCGGGATTAATAGCTGTACCCTATCAGATAAGTGTCGCGGGCGATAGCCGTCCATGTTTTCGCGCCTGTCCTGTCTTCTGTCAACACGTCCCATTCGTCAGGTGACTCTGCCATGTTGAAGCCCATCGGCCTTCAGTGCACGGGGTGCGTACCGCTAGCCGAGCCGTGCGGCTTCATATGCGTGTGAAAGTCCCTCGCGTCTTGGTGCAGTCGGCGTGAGCGCCGATCTCAGAATAAAGATTACCGTACTTCGATATCGGCAGACGTAAATTTATCTGATTTATGTTACCTCACTTTATCGCATATTAGCTTACTTTACGTTGTTTTACTTTGCTTTGTCATATGTTACTTTACCTACACTTTCTCTGTCTCATTTAACTTATAATGACGCTTATACCGTCGCGATGGCAACGCTCTCGGTTGCACATATTGTCGCAGCCTAGTAGGAGACGGGAAAGCCGGCGTAGAGGACGTATGAAAGCACTTTATCAGAGCAGGAAATGCATTTCCTTTATTAGGAAATGTATGGCTTCATACGAAGCACGAGCACAACCTCGGGCAGATGCCGCCGGTGTTTGGAGCAGTTATGGCTGTCGGGGACAACTTCATAATTCACATCGCTGATGCGGAGCAGAACTGTGTACGGGCCGAAGTATCTTCGCAGGAGCTTTTCAGACAGCCCCCGCCGACGAATCGGAGTCCAGACCCACACTTGGTCACCGACGTTGTATGTGACGGGTCTATGCCGAAGATTGTAGTGTCGGGCATCGTATTCCTGTTGTTCTTTGATTCGCAAACGCGCAAGCTGCCTGGCTTCCTCTGCGCGTTGCGTAAACTCCTCGGCACCAGTCTCGTCGTCACCGCACTCGTGTGGCAGCATTGCGCCCCACATCGTTGTCACTTCGCGTCTGTAAACGAGGTTGAAAGGCGTCACGCGTGTTGTCTCTTGGCGAGCCGTGTTATACGCAAATGTAACATATGGTAAAATATCGTCCCAGTACTTGTGGTCGACGTCGATGTACATACTCATCCTGTCTGCCAGAGTCTTATTCATACGTTCTATGAGCCCATTGGTTTGGGGATGATAAGCCGTGGTCTTTCAGTGAGTGGTACCACTTAGTCGCAACACGGTATCTAGAAGCGCAGCCGTGAACGTAGATCCTCTGTCTGTTATGACCACAGCGGGAGCGACATGCCTTAGGACGACGGCTTCGACGAAAAATCGCGCTGCTTCGGCTGCTGTTCCACGTTGGATAGCACCTGTTTCGGCGTATCGAGTAAGGTAATCCGTGACGACGATTATCCATCTATTTCCGGCAGTCGACAGTGGAAACGGACCTAAAAGGTCCATGCCAATTTGTTCGAACGGCGCTTGCGGTATCTGAACAGGATGCAGCAGTCCAGCTGGCTTGCCGGGCAGGGCTTTGCGGCGCTGGCAATCCAGGCATGTCTGTGTGTAACGTTTCACGATCGACGCAAGTCTCGGCCAAAAGTACTTTAGCCTAATTCTTGTCAATGTCCGAGTGTAGCCTAAGTGACCAGCGGTCGGCTCGTTGTGACAGGCATGTAGGACTTCGTCGCGAAGAGATGCGGGAATGACGAGTAGGTAGCTGCTGCCACTAGGTGAAAAGTTCTTTTTATAGAGAACGTCGTAGCGTAAGCAGAATGAAGGCAGCAATCTGGCGAATAACCTCGGCACGCTGCTTGTTCTTCCCTCTAAGTAATCGAAAATAGGAACAAGTTTTGCGTCCTCGCGTTGCTGGCGTGAAACAGCCACAGTATCTAGCACATCTAGAAAAGCCGCGTCATCATCGTCGTGCACGGCAGTCTCAACATGAGACCGAGAAAGGCAGTCGGCGTCGGCGTGTCGTTTCCCCGATTTGTATACAACCGTGAAGTCGAACTCTTGGATCCGAAGGCTCCAGCGCGCAAGCCGACCAGCTGGATCTTTTAATTTAGTCAGCCAGCAAAGTGTATCATGATTACTGACAACGGCAAAACTCCGACCATACAAATATGGCCGAAATTTGAGGACGGCCCACACCAGTGTGAGACATTCTTTTTCTGTAGTAGAGTAGTTAGCCTCCGTGCTTGATAGCGTCCTGCTGGCGTAAACAATCACTCTTTCGGCGCCGTCCTGCCGCTGTACAACCACTGCGCTAAGGCCGACATTACTAGCGTCGGTATGAAGAATCGTAGGGGCGTCTTCATCAAAGTGTGCGAGCACGGGAGGCGTCTGCAGCCGTTGCCGTAGGTCATCAAAAGCCCGTTGCTGGTCTTCACCCCACACAAAGGGGACATCTTCTCTGGTAAGATGTGTCAATGTCAATGTCAATGTCACGCGAAAATTCCGCGATAAACCGTCGGTAGTAGGCGCAAAGGCCCAGAAGACGTCGCACTGCCTTTTTATCTGATGGCGTTGGAAAATTAGCGACGGCAGAGATTTTATCAGGGTCAGGTCGGACACCTTCACAACTAACAACATGACCGAGAAATTGAAGTTCTTCAAAACCAAAATGGCACTTTTCAGGTTTCAAAGTTAGACCGGCTGAGCGTATTGCTTCAAAGACCGTCTTTAGTCTCTGTAAGTGTTCCACGAACGTGATGGAGAAAACAATCACGTCGTCGAGGTACACCATACAGGTTTGCCATTTGAGGCCTGAGAGTACCGTGTCCATTAGTCGTTGAAACATTGCCGGCGCAGAACACAAACCGAAGGGGAGCACCTGAAATTCATAAAGTCCGTCGGGCATCACAAAAGCGGTCTTCTCACGGTCTCTCTCATCAACTCCTATTTGCCAGTAGCCGCTTTTCAAGTCCATGGACGAAGAGTAATGTGCGTTTCGTAGCCTGTCCAGTGAATCGTCGATACGCGGTAGCGGATAAACGTCTTTCTTTGTGATCTGATTGAGTTTTCGATAGTCGACGCAGAAGCGCAGGCTGCCGTCTTTCTTTTTCACCAATACGACAGGCGATGCCCAAGAGCTCTCAGAGGGCCGAATAACTCCGTCCTCAAGCATGATCTTCACTTGTGTTGGTATTGCCTCGCGCTCTTTAGGTGCTACACGATAAGGATTCTGCCGAATTGGTCTGGCGTCGGCTTCGGTGGCAATACGGTGCTTGGTGAGCGGCGTCTGGCTAACTCGTGACGTGGATGAGAAGCAGCTCTTAAACTCATCGATGAGCTCAAGAAGGCTGTTGCGTTCCACGGGCGATAAGGTGGGACTGATGTCAACCACAGGGGCAGGCATAACCACGGTGGACGTCGCGTGCTCCACTGAGAGGCAGTCCTGTATTGAAGTAAATTCGTCGAAGTAAGCAACAGCCGTGCCTTTAACAATGTTTCGACGTTCCCTGGTAAAATTCGTCAGCAGGAGTTCAGCATGCCCGTCGCGTACGTTAATTACGGCCCTGGCGATGGAAACCCCTTCACTCAGTACCAGTGCGTCGATGTGTTCAGCGACGCCAGTCCCGGTGTTCAAGTTGACGCAGATTACAGGTACGAGGGAACAGCTTCGCGGCGGAAGCGTGACGTCGTCGTCGGCGATACGTAAGCGGGGTCGCTGGTGTTCCGCGGGGTCGACGTCGTCTGAGCTCGTAGAAAATGGGACGACGAGGTCACGGACATTAATCACTGCACCGTACTCTCTCAAGAAATCCATCCCCAATATAAGTTCCTTACAACACTCAAAGAGAATGACGAGGGTGGCGACAATATCTACATACTTACAGGTAATATGTAAGCTAGCACTTGCAAAATGAAAAGAATCGTAAAGAAGGACTTCTCCCCACAATTCATCTAAATGTGGAGAAGCCACCACAAACGAAAGTCTTCGAGATAGTCGCCCATCGACGGACGACCTATCTTTTGAGCAGACGATGCCGCGAACCGTGAGATTGTTTTCTTTCCAAGCATAGAGTTTCACACTGTAACAGCTAGAGGGAAATCTGGCGCCACCGCCTATGGGAGTTTCCTAAGGGGCGCTGTGCCGTCATGGGAATGACGGTATATATATGAGTTTGCGAGGCTTGTGTTGGCTGGTGTTGCAAGAGGCTTCGTCTAAAACGTGGATATGTCTACACAAATAACGCGTTCTTAAAGTAAAATCTTCATAAAAGGTTTTCATTCAACCATATTACATCTTCCAATGACGTTTACTCACCTACAATGCAAAAATAAGCGATGAAAAGAAAGAAAAAAGAACAAATTGTTCCAAAGCGAGCGCGAATTTTGTCGTCTGTCCTCCCCCTTTAGCGGCCGGCTGATACTTTATACGTTTCATATATTTGTACATGCATTAACAAATTTTCATAATTAAATAGAACATGTTTTTGTGTAATAATAAAGCTAAAACAGCTTTTTATGTGCGGTTTTAGTAAATAATGAGTCATTGTGACAAACTGAACGCTGCTTGCCAGGCAGGTGTCCTGGTTCTATGAGGACGATGCCAATCCGAAGTCACAATATACCGGCATTCCCATGCATACCACAGCGCAGCAGCGCCATATTTCCCTGTAGGTAAAATAGTGAGAAATTCTATGTTTCCAAGGATAGCGTTTCACATTCAATCAACCACGAGACTATAATGCGAAGGCGTTCAGTGTAGTAGCACCTGAGCAAAAGAAGAGCACGACACACACACACAGAGAGTTATATATATATATATATATATATATATATATATATATATATATATATATATATATATGGTTCAAATATACAGGTTCAAATATATGCGAATGCCACGTGGCTGGGCAGAACCAAGGTAATGTTGCTTGCTGTCGCTTGGAGAGCGTCAACATTATTTTCAAATCAATAAGATTCGAGTCCGGCGTCTTTCTAGTATAGATACTCAACTTATTTTTCTCATACCGCCTAACTAGATAATTAGCCTCAAATTATTAATCAACTTTTTAAATACTATAATTAGATTAAAAGTGTAAATGAGAAAATTGTAGTGACATTAAAAGCTCCCGATACAGCTTTCTGTTGCTGAATACGCGCTGCATAAAAGTGTTCTTCCGAGCGTGAAAGAAGTCCGCAAATGCACGCAAAATTGCCGCGGGACTTGCCACTCGAGGCACTTTGCGTGTGTTCGCAGGCTTCTTTGGGGGCGAAATGTGAAAACACCCGTGTACTTAGGGGCGCTATAACGTAAAACTATTTCAAACTTTTCTATTCCAATTCTGTAATCAGCCCTCCGCCATGGGCGAAAAACTTTTTTGAAGCACTCCCACTTCGCCTGTCCGTCACGCGACGTCACGAAAACAGCTGTGGCTTCCTATGTGGTATGACGCGTACACACTGATATGCGTCATTGGACCGAACAAAAGAAAAATTGTTATTGCTGATTCGACGCATTTTCGCCATTAGCCTTCGCCTATTGGTCAATAGTTTTCGGGCTGCACCCACTTCACCTGCCTGTCACGCGACGTCACAAAACCGCAAGAACACACCGCGTCAAACTGACGTGTACGCGATAAAGATGCATTAATATGCCGAACAAAACTGAATTTTCTTCGGAATAGCCGCAGGCTGCCCCGTTCCGAAAGAAATAAAAGATGGCTGCCGCCGGTCGCAAAGGCACTGGCGACTCGCACCTGCCGGAGAGCATGGGATTAATTGCGTATAACAAAACGTTTTGCGCGGCCGTGTAACGTTTTTGAGCACTTTCGGCACGTTTGCGACTTCGTTCTGCCAACTCTTCTTTGCTGAGGATCCGTTTCAGCGTCATTCTTAAGCTTCCGCTGCAGACCGCCGCGATTTTCGACAAGCCACCGCAACCTCAGTAAGGAAAATCGGACCAACCGCAGACGCCGGCACCACCCTCTTGGTCCGGTTATTGAATTTCAGTGCAGTGGCTCGGCCCCATCGAATCCCTCTCCACTTGAGTGTGCTCCTCGCCTCTTGTCAGCCAATTAGATAAGACAAACTGCTCAGTGTAGGCAATTGATGTTATTCGTTTTTCAAGCAAACAAATGTTACCTCCTAAGAACGAGGAGAGCGTTTGATTGGTCTATTCAGACAACCCTGTGGGTGACCGCCCGATCCTTGCGTCGGCGGTTACGCAAATTTGACGTCAGGAACGAAAAAAACCAGTCAAAAACACAAAGGACAAGAGGAGAGGTTCACACCACAACGACTGGACTATCAACTGAGGTTTATTAGAATCGGTGTAGTCCCAGCAAGGTGAGCAGAGCATGCGCAACTGCATCATCGCTAATCACATAGCATGAAAAGACAAGAAACGCTTCTATCGTGACCGACCTAGAAATTCAAATTCTTTTTCAAGTAAGCGCACCGAGGTTGTACTAACGCAGTCATCACCTAAAGTTGATTGGTAGGGGCAAGGGCAAAGAAGAGCGAGAAATCTTGGAAGCGTACTACATCAGTTTATGAGGTGATGACTGCGTTAGTACAACCTCGGTGCGCTTACTTGAAAAAGAATTTGAATTTCTAGGTCGGTCACGATAGAAGCGTTTCTTGTCTTTTCATGCTATGTGATTAGCGATGATGCAGTTGCGCATGCTCTGCTGGCCTTGCTGGGACTACACCGATTCTAATAAACCTCAGTTGATAGTCCAGTCGTTGTGGTGTGAACCTCTACTCTTGTCCTTTGTGTTTTTGACTGGTTTTTTCGTTCAAGTATGTACCAACTGGCCCAGATTTCAACCCTTCTGACGTCAGGAGATTGGAATAAAAACGCATTGGAATAGTTTTACGTTATAGGGACCTAGGTGGAGGTGCACATTAAAGAACCCAGGCGGTCCAAATTTTCGAGGTCGTCCCCTACGAAATGCCTCATAATCAAATCGTGGTTTTGGTACGTAAAAGCCCGAAATTGATTGATTCATTCACACGCGTAATGCGAAGACGTGGGTTCGTATCCCACCTGCGGCCAGTTATAGCGGGCAGCTCTTAGGTGCCCGTTCCTGCGTTGAGCGTTGGCGTGCCTTGGCGTCCCTCGTGACCGAGTGCAATGAAAGATGAAAGAGTGAACGCGGAGAAGAAAGACGGTGATAGCGTAGAGAGGCAAGGAGGAAAGGGCGGGAGCAGGGTGCAGCGTAACCATGAGGCGGAAACCGGAGGAGGAGGGTATGGCAAAAGCGTGAGAAGAAAAGCGTAGTGCAACGCAAGACGGGTTCTGCGGCGGCGATGACTGCGAGATGGCGCCAGAGTAGCGCGTGTCAGAAATATGGAAACAAAGCGCTGCATCAGCGGAGGTCTGTCTGCGGTGGCTTGTGAATCGCGCCCACGCGTCACCCACCCACTGTCTCTCGCAATTTCCCGATTAGCGAAGTAGTCGCGCCACACTTCACTCCGTTTGCAAAGTGCCGCACAAGGCAGATTGTCCGCGCCAGTCAATATATCTCAAAATGAAAACACGCATAGCGCTGCGCTCAAATTTCGCATTATAGTATCGTAATCGTCGGTGCATTTTCTTCATCCACCTTCATTTCTAGTTATTTATCATCTCTTTAATTCAATTAAAAACTACAATTTCCCCTGTGCTGTCCTCGCTGTCATTGTTTGTCGGCTTCTTATGACTAATTAAAATCGTGTGCGTGCGTGTGCGTGTGCGTGTGCGTGCGTGTGTGTGTGTGTGTGTGTGTGTGTGTGTGTGTGTGTGTGTGTGTGTGTGTGTGTGTGTGTGTGTGTGTGTGTGTGTGTGTGTGTGTGTGTGTGTGTGTGTGTGTGTGTGTGTGTGTGTGTGTGTGTGTGTGTGTGTGTGTGTGTGTGTGTGTGTGTGTGTGTGTGTGTGTGTGTGTGTGTGTGTGTGTGTGTGTGTGTGTGTGTGTGTGTGTGTGTGTGTGTGTGTGTGTGTGTGTGTGCGCGTGTGTGTGTGTGTGTGTGTGTGTGTGTGTCCATTTACGCACTAGTTGTGCTGCATTAAATGCCTTCGCGATTACATACCAACAAGGCCAAATCGCAACCCTGATCTCTGCAGGGGATAAGCGAGCCAGCAAAGAGAACGGTGAAATTCACTCCGAGAACTAGACTACAAAGAGATACTCGCTTTCCGTCGTTGAAAGGCTCGGTGAAGACCGCCGAGTAGACGGTGCTGCCGTTGCCGTTGGCGGAACGCAGCGCAAACGTCAGATTCTCGCCCATGTGCAGTGACAGCTGCTCCTCGTCATTCCAGTCGTACACGGAGAGCAGGTAGCCTCGCGTGTTCTGTTCCATGCGAAACGTGGCCAGCACCGAGAAGTCTCGCGGAAAGCCGACTGCAGGACGCACGGAAAGAATATGCATATCAAGCACTCCCTTCCTGGCACAAGTACACGCGTTGGTTGACTTTCGTTTTGATTGCATCGCAAATGGTACGTGGTCACACGAGAAAGAGAGATGAGAGAGAAATTTATTTACTGAAAGGCAGAGAGATGTCGGTCTGAGCAGCGCACAAGATCGAAGCACGCTGGATAGACGCTAACAACTGATATTTTTTTTTATTAAGAATAACGGAAAATGGGAAATGGAAAGGACCGACAAGGCCAATTATCGATAGTGCTTTTTTTTTCTTTGTTATAGAAGGTCTGCATGGGGGGGGGGGGGGGGGGGGGATCTCGCATGCCTTCCAACTTTTATGTCTTGTTTTCACACGCGTGCGCTCTGAGAAAGGCTTGCAACCACACGACCTAGAATGGGCAGACAGATGCGAGCAAGGCGTACCTTGGTGTTGCAATCGTGCATGTAATGATTCCGCAACCATTCATTCAAACAACATCCCGTCTGGCCAGTGTAAACATCTCTATAAGAAAGAAGTATGCGATAGATATTTAACACAGGCTAAGAAAGGATTTCAGTGCTTTACATGGCACTGACATTTACCCGTTGCTGACTAGCCTTTGTTTTAATCGCTGCACAAGCTCTTCCAACTTTTTCAGCCACGAAGAGCCTTTAAAGAAAATCGCCAACCGCTATCACTAGCTGCGTGAGTTGATTTAGTACACCCTATATTCGTTACAAAAGTCTAGGCACTTTTGCGGACATTTTGTTTCAGTCCACGATGGTTCTGACTTTTGTTTCATCGCTTGTTTCAAGTTTGTTTCATCGAGATTATTACGCCTTCATAGTGAAATATAGTGTGCTGCTGCGGGTGACGCTCTTCTTCAGAGCGTCTTACTATCGTGCAACGAGCTTTCGCGCCATCTTTATGCCTAGCGCCTTCTAAATACTTGCGATTAAGCAACTCATCTAGACTTGATTTAGTACATGAGTAAGCACACGTTTAACTCTTTTTAAGGAGGAATCGCTGGCTGCCCGTGCCTTTCTGTAGAAAAGTCCGAATTCAATTTTTCTCATCACTAGTGTCTGTGTAGAATGCTCAACGAATGAAACGCCCTGAATGCCGAAACATTTCTGCATTTTACGTGTAGTACGTGTACTAGGAAAGTCAGAGCTGGCCCCGAGCTAGAGCTTCTATCCTCTTAAGTATGTTGGTAGTTCCACCTGTTCGAACAGGAGAACAGGTCATCTTTGCCAAGGACTAAAGCCATGTCCACCTATCAAATGATAGGTCTTGACAAGATATAGCTTCATATAGAAAGAGCATCCTGACTTTCCTAACCTTGTTTGTTTCTATTCGTCTTTTGTGACCGAACTAGGGAGCATAGACCTGTTGTTTTTTTTTTCTATCCGAATTCTCTTTTTCTCTTTTTTCTTTGTTTCAGGTCATGCATCTTGAGCGCACTGCCTAGCCATAAACAAAAATAAGGAGCGAAATCCTTGCCAGCCAGCGGCACGCACATGGAAATGCTTCGAGCGTGGACACCGAGAGATTGGCGCCGCGCGAGATGCCGTAAGCGGTGTCCGGCCCGAGGAACATGGGTGTGCCGTCCGTGTCCAGCCAAGCCGGCCGCTGCTCGCAGATGCCCGGCCGCACCTCGACACCGGGAGGGAGCAGACCCAGGTCAACGCGGCCAACCAGGTCGACAGTATCTGGGCACACAAGTCCAACCACCACACTGTTCTGATGACCAATTGAGATTTTTTTTTTTACTTGCACGAAGAATGCCTAAAAGATAGTAAGGCAAAACTAACGTTATACGTGTAAACAGGCGCGTCTACGAATCCTGTAACAACTTCAATTGGGTTCTGTAATGAGAGTTCACTTGGAATGCGCATGGTTCACACGTGCGCACGTCTATACTGATTATTTCAGTGTAATTAAATATTTGAAGCGAGTCAGTAAATGCTCATCGCTCTTTCCGTAATTACGTAAGCTTCATAATGACTTACCTGCACCGAGTACACGAATGCCGCTCTGACCCGTTCAATGTCGTAGCTGCCATGACAAAAATGTCATAGCCTGCTGGCTGAGAAGGCACGTTGTAGATTCTTGGATAATTTTCAGTTCTATTGAGCCCCTGGTTAGAGCCCCACCGCGAGCATTGAAACAACAATACACATGCCGCGCCGCTGTTCGATGGTAAACCGGACGGAATTCCTCCAATTTTGCAAAGCGCAGTCGAGGCATTTGCAGGCTTCGCTAAGAGTATATGAACTAAGTCACATTACGGGTGTTATAGCATGTTCTTCTCGCACGTGTATGGCTAGGCTCGCTAAAGTTCTCTTTATTCAGTCATTGGCCAGTGTCATGACCGTCCATAATGTATCATGAGATCTTGACGGAAATGAAAAGACCATGATTTAGAGTGATAAAATTGAGTGCGCTGTATGCTGTTTAGGTAGGAATAATTTTAAATTAACACGGGAAATCGTGAAAAAAAATGGTATGTCGCCTTGCTTTGCGGTCAAACCTTCGTAACAGAGTTGGATGCTGACCGCTGATTACAGCATCTAAGTCGGCTCTTAAGTGCGCCATATGTGTTGTTTAAAATCGCAGTCTTTATATATTATACAGGCGTCCGCGCTTTTCTCTATATGTATTACGATCTGAAGTACAGTTCTAGTATCGCTGCCTCCGCGACAACGAGCGGAACTGCGGCGAGCCGTGGCGTCCCTCATTGAATCGCAGCGCGCGTGAACGCTTTTGTACGCGCGCCGATTGGGGAGTCAGTCCCCGAGTTCTGTGATCTCGCGGTGAGATGCAAAATGCCGTTGACTAAATGTCATCGACTACACGAATAACACTACTGGCCTATCCTACCGACTGCAACCCATCAATGTGAACAGGAAACGTTAGTGAGAAGAGTGAGTCCTTTATTCTGATGACATTGGAAATGTCAGCAACAGTTGCGTCGCCTGCTTCGCCACAAGCTATAGATTGTCTAATGAGTGAAGAATTATAATATGAGGGGATATGAAAAACAAACAAACTGTGCGACGTTAATTGTATTTTGTAGACGTGCTTAAACAACAACAGTCAATATAAAAAAGAAAAACAGCACACTAATCAATCTATGACCCACACAGAATGCTGCGACATAACAGTAACACACAATGACATACAAAGTGTTAATACATAGATACAATGTCACTTTCCGCAAAGAGGATACGTATTAAACCTTTCAGAGCTGAACGCTGTAATGATGTCTCATTCCATGGCGCAAGCAACTTTCCTATGCTGAAAGAAAGATTATCAAGGATCATCAACGTTGCCTTCAAAGCACATCTTTGCTGTTCAAACTTACAGCAGCTTAATAGAACGCGTTCTACGTTCTCCCGTGAATTGTCGCACATGCGGTAAGGCATAGCTGAGCGTCGCGTACGATACCAAATTATCTACCTGCATAGGCACCGCTTACAACCTGATATGACGAATGAGAGGGTCTATGTCACGGCCAGCACCAACAGAGATCGGAAACTGTAGGTGGGCGTCAACTATATACAGAAGGCTGTTCATGGAATTGGCGTCAAAGGGGTAAACTTGTGTTATAGACTTGCACAATCGTTTTGTTTTAATGTTAGCATTATCCCTCGTGAATTGAGTTAGTGTGACAGGAGCGGAATGATGTACTGTAAAGCACTGATTTGGGCTTGTTGGTAAGATATCGTGAGGCTTATAGCGCGTTAAAAAGACAAGGACGAAAGTGAGACGTGACACACACAGGCGCTAACTTGCAACAATCTTTATTTCGAGCAAGGGACCCATACATATATACAACTTTTTTGCGTACATCATACATGCGCTGCTTGCAAAAAAACCCTTACGCACTATTGCGCAGGTACGATAACTCTTTGCGGGAAAGGGCAATTGATGGTTTAGACACACAGTTATCGCAAAGCCTATCAATCATTTCTGCTTCTATAATTTCGCGAGTTATCCTACCTCGGGCTTTTCCCACAATGGAGCAGTCTCTGTATGCTGGAGCACACGTCGAGTGGTCACCATCATCCACCCCGGCGACAGTGTAGCTGCAATGCCTGCAGTGGGCGTCAAGGAGCCCACCCGGCTTTTCTGCTACATTATACCGCTGTTCCTATAAATGCTCGTTGAGGCACCTTCCGCTTTGCCCCACGTAGTTCTTCCCACACTTTAAAGGAAGGTTGTAAACAACTGCTTCTACACATTCAACAAACGGTTCCTGGTGTTTCTTTTTGCACGTGCGCTTATCAGAGAGGCCTGGTCTGGTTAGTCTGCACAGGCATTGCAATTTTGTAGAAGCTGAAAACACAACCCTAACATTCGCACGTTGGCCTATTTTCTTTAAACGGTACGATAAGCCGTGGATATATGGGATGACAGCAACGCTCCTCTTATCTACACAAGGCACGCTGGCGGAATTATTTGATATCTTCGACTTGAGCAGACCCAGTGTTCTCCAGTGTTCAGAGTTCTATTGACCCCTTTGGAAACGTTGCCTTCGCGAACGCCACCAGGATGTCGAATGACGATTTCTTAGGACTTCTTAGCTTTTATCTTCAGTCTACTTTCATTCAGTGGGAAGGGCAGCCTTTTATACAGAAGGAGGGAATTTGCATCAGATCATGTATAGCTCCCATTCTTAGCGATATATTTTTAGCTGAACTAGACAAGAACATAAGCGGTCGGCTTGCAGATTTTAAGATTCTCAAAGTTTTTAGATACGTCGATGATTTTTTAGTTCTACTTGACTGCAGCTCTAACTGTTTCGATTTTTTAACCACTCATGCACTTTCTTTTATACGCGAGGGTTTATCTCCTCTAAACGCATGAACTGCCGATTGACAGAAGTATCCGATTTCTTGACATTAAGTTTTTATTCTTCACTGACCATGTACGCTGGAAGTACGAGCCACGTGCGAACAAGCCACTGCTCCCACATCAGTCGGCGCACTCTAAGTTGGTTAAGAGGGGAATCACAAATACATGCTTGTCAAACGCATTATGTAAGTCATGCCCGGAGCTGATGACCGAAAGCATCGAGGATCAGATCCTCCGTCTTCGATTGGCAGGTTACCCTACACATGTACTTATTAGCGTTGCTGAGGGTCTGCTCAAGTCGAAGATATCAAATAATTCCGCCAGCGTGCCTTGTGTAAATAAGAGGAGCGTTGCTGTCATTCCATATATCCACGGCTTATCGCACCGTTTAAAGAAAATAGGCTAACGTGCGAATGTTAGGGTTGTGTTTTCAGCTTCTACAAAATTGCAATGCCTGTGCAGACTAACCAGACCAGGCCTCTCTGATAAGCGCACGTGCAAAAAGAAACACCAGGAACCGTTTGTTGAATGTGTAGAAGCAGTTGTTTACAACCTTCCTTTAATGTGTGGGAAGGACTACGTGGGGCAAAGCGGAAGGTGCCTCAACGAGCGTTTAAAGGAACACCGGTATAATGTAGCAGAAAAGCCGGGTGGGTTCCTTGACGCCCACTGCAGGCATTGCAGCTACACTGTCGCCGGGGTGGATGATGGTGGCCACTCGACGTGTGCTCCAGCATACAGAGACTGTTCCATTGTGGGAAAAGCCCGAGGTAGGATAACTCGCGAAATTATAGAAGCAGAAATGATTGATAGGCTTTGTGATAACTGTGTGTCTAAACCATCAATTGCCCTTTCCCGCAGAGTTATCGTACCTGCGCAATAGTGTGTAAGGGTTTTTTTTGCAAGCAGCGCATGTATGATGTACGCAAAAAAGTTGTATATATGTATGGGTCCCTTGCTCGAAATAAAGATTGTTGCAAGTTAGCGCCTGTGTGTGTCACGTCTCACTTTCGTCCTTGTCTTTTTAACGCGCTATAAGCCTCTGGAATGATGCACCTCTTTAGCAATTTTGTCGGCTTCGGTGTTGCCTGTTATACTGGCACGCATGTTTGATGACTTGATGACGCAGCTGTATCTATTTCACAGGAAATCTGATATATCATCATTGCGTTTGGATCACGTAGGCAAAAGCTCCGCAAGCATTAAAGAGCCGACTATGAGACTGTGTGAATTAATAAATTCAGCGGCTTCCTGGGTCACATAAAGAGAGGTGGCAGCGAACAAGCTCCAGCCGCATCGCGCGACCCCGTTAGGTGAGCAGGGTCATACAGTCTCGGAAAGTTTAGAGCTGTACATCGAAATCTACCTCGTAACGGGTTCAAGGTAGTTCAACAATTCAGGCAGAACTCATCTACGATGGCTATCCAAGTGTGCGAATAGCCGAAACGCGCCACGTATGAGGCTTATACTGCAGACAGGCTCCTCTCTCGCGTTTCCCTCAGAAGAGAACGCGCATTCTGAAGTCTGAATGAAATCCGCCCATACCCAGTCACACATGCACATTCACCCGAGTCAATAAGGGTCATTGAACACAGACACATAACCAGTGGCACTTATCCTTGCGAAGGGCCCACATTTTCACACTGCACTATCTTCAGGATCGTTCCATATTTTTGTTGGGATTGGTGGACAGCTAGATAGTCGGAAAGAAAGCTGGTCTGACTGTGCCGGTAATGCTATTCGCAATAAAACAATCAGTTTCCCCTTCCCTCCGTGTAGCGCGCGCAAACATATATACAATACCGAACGATGTCGTGCAGCCCATTGCGAACAGACGGGACAAACCTGAGTATCATATTTGGGGTAGTACACACTCTAAAAACGCTCGCACCCCTCTTCGGCATTCATATCTTTACTCACCCTCACATCCCACCTTGCTTATTCTACTTCTGGCCGACCTAGATTGCTCCGCACTAGGAGCTCTGCTCCACATTGTAACAACGGCCAAGGAATCCCATCAAGCTCACCCAACGCCACAGCGCATGGCTGAGTCGAACATATACTGTGATAGCGATGGCAAGGATCAGGTTGCTTGTATGTAAGGCTTTTTTTCTTACGAGAGGAATGTATACATGCCTGGTACAAGCTGCGCCGAGAATATTCCTGCTGTGTGCAGCAGGAGGCATGCCACGGCCACGGTCGCAGACGATCGCACTAAAACAGTGACACTGGTGTCCCGGGTTGACCGGTGCCGCCGCCGACGCCAGCTCTCCGAGTCCGCCCACTTGGGATTGCAGCTGCAGGCTTCGCCGCTCATTTTCCCTCGAAGGCAGAGAGGGGCCTGCGTTTAGGGCAAACTTTCTTGAGCGGGGCCACACATGCAAGACAAAGCAATTCTCGCTAGCGTATTTTATGGCACTCTGCGGTCAGCCATGCCAGATGGGGATTTGTGGTTGGCGCTTATGGCGAACATCATAACGCGCAAGCGTCATTCCACAAGCTCTAAGAAACGTTCTTCCGTTTTGATTGCATCGGATGTGGCCAGTTATTGTTTACACTGCGTACATCAGTGGCCTGTACAAAGCGAAAAGTGTCCTGGATTGCAACTGTTCGCTTCGGGTTAGGTCTATGCGCGCGTGTGCAACAACGTGGGCTTTGTACGCAGAACCGTGCACAGCGCCGCCAGCTATGTAAGCACAGCGCTCGCCCCTTATTTTGTACGCAGTGGATCAATAAACCATAATACGAACAAAATTTTGGAGGTTGAATACGAAAAGTTTCGCTGTATCTGGTGGATGGATCAACGGGCCGTATGCACATGAGAGGCTCATGAGTGTGCGTGTGAGCACACACCTCACAGCAATAAGTTTGTAACTACTGAGTGAAAGAGTGGAATAGGTAATTTCTGAGACGACACGTGGACTGCGCCAAACCTCGTTGCCTTGACTTTGGCCACGTTTCAGATAGAACCCGCACTATTGGTGGACGTTCTATATTGACACCAATTCCTATATCGAGTGACACACGCTAACACTCACGGTTGATTTAGCCATTCCTATAAAGCGCAGACAGGAAGTGGGGAACGACAGAAAGGCGAACCAGACAGCTTTCGGTGACATCAACCGCACGTGACGCTATTTGACCATTTTTTTAAATCAGGATGCTGGGCCGCTTCCTTTCCTTCTTGAATTTAAAAGCTCCCAAATTATCTTATTCTGTGTACCGTTTCAAGGGATCTTGTTAGTTTGCCGGTTTAATCTAGTTGATTAAAAACTTACGTTCGTAATTTCTCGACGCATTTTATGCGTCGAGAAACGAAGCTGGCGAAAAAATTATGGACAAAGGAAGAGCGTCTCGTCACTGCCCGAAACCTCGACCCCAGACGGCCATCGCCGGTCGCCTAGCTGAGGTTAACCTATATACCCTATCGCAAAACGTGCTGCTTGCTGCGAAGAGCCCATCCTAACAAAACCTCTCTGCAGTCTTCAGAACAGGCGGGTGTCCGGAAACATGACACTTTCAAATCTCTCAGAGCTGCCGTCCTTTATTTTACTGCTAACTACAGATACCGTCATTTTAACAAAGGCTTCAACACAGAAAGCAGCCCTGCTTCGGACTATTTGCCTCATCGATTCACTATACTGTGATCAAATAATGATACGCCTCACGTGGTGAGGGCTACAACACCACGATCGCAAGAATTCCCTCCAAGCATCTTTTCAAGCAAGTCGGACAGCAGGTCACCGATAGTGAGTGAAACTTGCATCATATGGTATTATCCAAGTTCTAGCGCAAAGGTTCGTTCCTGTATTTTAAATGTAGAATAGTGTAGCATGCCCACAACGACGGAAGCGCCACTGAGTGATAGGTGACTTGCAAAATAGTGACCGCCCTCTTCCGGACGTAACAGTGGCCGGACCACTCACTAGAAGGTCTAATTGGAAAACAACGCTTATCTTCTTTGTTACCTGGGTTGCAACAGGGGCCGTATAATGTAAAACTATTCCGTTATATTTTTATTCCAATCTCTTGACGTCAAAGTTGCGTAACCGACCACGCAAGCATTGGGCGGTCACCCACAGTGTTGTCTGAACAGACCAATCAAACGCTCTCCTCGTTTATAGGAGGTCACTTTTCTTTGCTTTAAAAACGAATAGCATTGCCTACACTGAGCGGCTTGTTTTATCTAATTCGTTGACAAGAGGCGAGGAGCACGCTCAAGTGGAGAGGAATTCGATGGGGCCGAGCCAGTGCACTGAATATCGATAACCGGATGAAGAGGGTGGTGCCGGCGTCTGTGATTGGCCCGCTTTACCTTACTTAGCTTGCGGCGGCTGGTCGAAAATCGCGATGGTGTGCAACGGAAGGTTAAGAATGCCGCTAAAACTGATCTTCAGCAAAGAAGAGTTGGCAGTACGAGGTCGTAAACGTGCCGAAAGTGCTCGAAACGTTACAAGGCCACGCAAAAAGCTTTATTATGCGCAAATAAACCCATGCTGTCCGGCAGGTGCGAGTAGCCAGTGCCTGAGCGATCGGCGGCAGTCATCTCTTATTCTTTTCGGATCGGGGAAGCCTGCGGCCATTCAGAAGAAAATTCAGTTTTGTTCGGCATATTAATGCATCTTTAACGTGTACACGTCATTTTGACGCGGTGAGTTTTTGTGGTTCTGTGACGTCGCATGACAGGCAGGGGAAGTGAGTGCAGCCCGAAAACTTTTGACCAATGGCCGAGGGCTATTGGCGAAAAGGCGTCGAATCACGAATAGCTATTTTTCTTTTGGTTGGTGAAATCATGCACAATCAGTGTTCATTGTGCAAAATAGAAGTGAGGCGTGCAGACAGGACACAAGAGTAGAGAAGTGGACAACACGAACGCCGACTTCTCTACTCTTGTGTCCTGTCTGCACGCCTCACTTCTATTTTGCATAATGAATCCTTACCAACTAGCTCAGCTTTCTGTCGTTCTAAACAATCAGTGTGTCACGTCATATCAGGTGGGGAGCTATCGCGGTTTTCGTGACTTCGCGTGAGAGACAGATGAAGTGGGGGTGGTCCAAAAAAGTTTTTGACCAATCGCGGAGGGCTGATTGCAGAATTGGAATAGAAAAGTTTGGAATAGTTTTACGTTATAGCGCCCCAGGTCTCTTCTTACTCCTCGCCTTTCTTTCCAGCGCCTTTCTTTCTCCTTACTTTTTGTGCGCGAAGTAATCATTAAAAGAAACAGCTGTCCTTTTTCAGTTCATGAAAAACGGATGGACGGCGGGTTTTTCTAGACCATCTGCAACAATTAGTTTGCTCTTTTGCCCATTTGTTTGGTATTTTATTTATTTATTCTTCAATTCGTGGATACTGGCAATTCCAACCGAAAGTTCAGCCGTTCTTCACAGACTCTATTCATCCCTCTAAGTGCGGTCTCTCAAGGGGAGGAGCGTAAGCTCAAAGGCTTTAGAATTACTGGGAAAGTTTGTTGTCATCTTGGCTCCCGACTCCCCCCACCTAGCCGCCGGGAGCATATGTATAGTTGTGATCGAAGTGCTTTTGTCATCACCAAAACCTAGAAGATCGAGTAGTGAGTTTCGGAGTGGTAAAGGTGAAGCTGTTCAATGGTAAGGATAGGTTGCTCTGCTAGTCTGTGGACAAGAATATTCTGGTTGGAAAATACATATTTCGTGCATGCGCGCGCATGTATATCTGCAAAGGATGAACCCCGATGGGTTGCGTTGACGGATTTGTAAACGCTGCTGCTTATATAGAAGCTTGGGGAAAAAGCGCTAAAAACGGGGCTAAACAAGAAGACACAGTACAGTCCAATGTCTCGTTTTTGTTCGTTTTTTCCAAGTCATGTACTAACTAGGTCATCAACACGTGTTATATAAATGCATAAATCTGTAAACAAAATTTCTGCCTCTTTTAATATCATCATTTTCAAAAATATCATAAAGGTGATAGCATAAGTTCATGCGAAGTGGCATCACGCCTTAGCAATGTCAGAACTTAAGCCGTGCTATTTCGGCAACGTAAAAACTTGCATCCATGTTATGAAACCATTCTTTATCGGGGAGCGCTAGGAGTTTGTCTTTTTGTGGTGTGCAACCTCTCTCTCTCTCTCTCTCTCTCTCTCTCTCTCTCTCTATATATATATATATATATATATATATATATATATATATATATATATATATATATGTTTACTATATCTAGCCCTGGGAGTGTTAGCCAGCGCAATTGCTTTGTGTGGCGCTGGCTAACACTCTGAGCATGCCCGCTCTCAGGTGAGAATGGCTCCTGCTATAAATATCTCCCAGCGCAAGCTGTCGTCATGCAGTGTGCGAATGTTGTATTGTTGTAACATCACTCATATTGCGTTATAGTGAATCACCGCTGACACCCACTAATGATGCTCAACTTCTAGGTTATGTGAAAATTCTCATCTCCCATATAGGTTGAGCGTATTATTATATATTATCTCGTGATATGATTTCCATGAATTCCATCGCTTCTGATTTAATCATTTCTTTCTGGAAAGTAGAGGAGAGGGGCGAGCCGCGATCAGCGTTTTTATAATTCGCGCGATAAGTTTTTGAATTATTTCCTTCTACCCAATTGTACGGGAAAGAACCCGGCAAACGCAGAATCGATCAGCCAATGTTATAGTAAGCTTACCACATGACTTGTGGTAAGCTTCATTCAGGACCAGCAGCGCGAGCGCAACAGAGCACGGTATACAGAAGGAGCTCGAATGGCTCGCTCGCCTTATTTCTGTGTGCCGCCTATGTTCACCAAAAAAAATCTATAACGTATTTTCGGGGTTTGCGAGGAGCCTGCAGTGCAAACGAACTGCGGACTATTAGTTGCACCGCTTCCTCAGTACGAGCTTTCGAATCAGCCACTGCACGCGCAACAGTCAGAGTCAGAAAAAAAACAAAATTGGGAAATGCGAGTCAGTTTCTGTTTGTCCTTGCCTGGAGTGCTGCATGGCGCCAAGAATTCAATTTTGGGGAAATTAGCTCATGCCAGGCACCACTCAGATTTCGCCGACATAGCCCCGTGATCATGCGTCATTAAACTAACGCACATATTGTTGCTGAAGTAGCAGATATCGTAACTCAAAACGTCTAATTTAAGAAAAAGAAAAGAACTCGTTTCTCGCAGTGAAAAGAATGTCGGAGAGACATTCGTTTCATTGCGGAAGCGAAGCTGCGCGAAGCGGTTCCGTGCCCACATATCCGGAGAGCGCCTGGCTGCGTGAAGGAGTCCGCTGGAATTCGTTCCTATTTTCTAGAAGCCGTCTGCAAGGACGGAAGCGCTGCACGTGCGTCGCATTTCGCGGAGTGAAATATATACGTCGTTGAATGCTACCCGCGCGAACCAAAGCTTTTCGTTCCATTCATCGCGCTACACACACTAGCACCATTGAGACACGTTTGGGCTCTCGCTAACCAACACGTTGGCGTGCTTACCCGTGGGGCAGTCGGCGAGCCTCGGGCTTCCTCGGCTTCAGGGGCCGTCGTCCTCGGCCGGCAGTCAGCGTCGGGCGCAGCAGCGAGGACGAGGCAACGTCAACGAATCGCGCATTCGAGAGCGCGCGGATTTGACCCCTGTGGCCTGACCTCGGCCGCTGCGTTGCCGGCGACGCGTCCGAGGCGACGACATGGGCCTGCCGCGCTGTGCCAGAGATTTCTTTCCCCACTCCCGGGTGCAGTGGCGTCCGCTTCTCTTCGTGCCCCCGCAGCGCCGGGCGCGCGCTCTCGCGCACCAGTGGATGACTCGCGCCGAGCCCTTCCCTCTTCTTCCGCCTTGCAGGCCTCCGCCGGCGATTGCCAGTTGTGCACTTTATGCTTTCCATACTCATCGTTCGTATCGTACCGCTTTGAGCGCTGCGTCGCCTTCTTCTTCGTCTACGGCTTGTGTACGTTGATGGCCGCAGTCGCTCGCCGACCCCGCGTGCACGGCGTGGAAGCAAGAGACGGGACTTGCATCCGAAGAGACCTTCAGCCGAAGTGGAGCACAATGGCGTTCGCGCCAGCCGCTGGCTCCTGTCGCTGCTGCTGCCCTTCCGCACGCCAACTGTACGCCCAGCTTTGGAATGTGAACACTCTTTCGTGGCCGTTTCGGGATATTTGCCAGACTTTTACGGTTTGGCTCTGAGGAAACAATCTCAGAAGTGCGTTCACTCCTGTGGACAACATCGATGGCCCATGAAGGCACCCACTGCTGATGCGCCAAGATATGAACCAGACACGTATTTCAAATATAGACACACTTTTCACCTGAAAGCGAGACAAACAGAAGAAGGATGCCACATGCTGGGGCCCTATACAACGTAAAACTATTCCAATCTGTTTTTATTCCAATCACCTGATGTCAAATTACGTAACCACCGACGCAAGCATCGGACGATGGCTCGCAGCGTTTTTTTGAACATCCCAATCCAAAGCTCTTCTCGTGTTTAGGCGGTCACTTTTGTTTGCTTTCAAAGCGAATAGCACTGTCTACTTAGACGGGTTTCTCTTATTTAATTGGCTGTCAAGAGCCGAGGAGCACGCAGGAGTGGAGAGGGTTTTGGTGGGGCCGAGCTAGCGCAGGGAAAGTAGATAGCCGAATAAAAATGGTGGTGCCGGCGTCTGTGATTGGTCCGCTTCTACTTGCTTAACTTGAAGCATAGAGTTTCGTACAACAATGACTAGAAGGAACTCTGGCGCTGCGATCCTCCAGCCACCGTGGGAACGATAGGTAGTACATGGATTTGCCTGATCTTTGTTCTGTTGGCTTTGTTTATTACGCTTTATCTGCCTTCATTGTCCTACATTTCAGAGTTATCTATACTTGTCTAAGTGCAGAATACTCTGCGAACACGCACAATCGCTACTAGTTTGAGCGGTTCAATCTGTCGAGGGGGCCAAATTGAAACGCCCCAAGCCTCTACGCTCTCGCTTGCCCACGAGAAATCCATAAGAGTGTTCTATGACGCTTGTCGATCGATACAAGAGTCCGTAACGCAATGGTTTCAATATCGAGCTTCTGTGCTAGATGTCTTCTGTTCGAATCCTGCTGCTGGACGATATTATTGACGCTTATTTACTTATGTATTACGCAGTACTTTGTTCAAAACAATGAGTCACAAAGTCGCGAAGCCGTTTCAACGCTGGAGTTTTGGCAAATCCATGTACTACCCATCGTTCCCATGTTGGCTGAACCACCCCGGTTGCGGTTCGCATAGACGTTAGCGCCAGAGCTTCTTCCAGTAATCATTTAATGAAACTATGTGGCTTGCGGCCTGGCTGGTCAAAAAAGTTGCGGTGACGTGCAACGGAAAATTGAAAATGCCGCTAAAACGAATCCTCAGGGAAGATGAGCTGGTAAAGTATGACCGAAAGGGCTCGACAAAGTTATACTGCCACGCAAGATTTTTTATTACCCCTACATAAATCCATTCTAACCAGCAGCTCCGAATATATAGCCAGTGCCAGAGTGATCGGCGGGCAGCCATCTTCTATTGCTTTGGGCACGGAGTATAGGGCACGATAACGTAAAGCTATTCCAAACGTTTCTATTCCAATTCTGCAATCAGCCCTTCAGGATCGGTCAAAAAATTTTGAAGCCACCGCGCCTGTCTGTCACGCGACGTCACGAAAATCGCAAAAACGCCCCATATGATATAATATGTGCACGCTGATTATGCATGATTAGACCGAACGAAATAAAAATAATTATTTCTGATTCAACGCCTTTCTCGCCATTAACGAAAAAGGCGTTGTTTCACCAACTGCTACCGGTCAAACTTTTTCGGGCTGCACCCACTTTGTCTGTCTGTCACGCGACGTCACGAAACCGCGAAAACTCGCCGCATCAGAGTGACGTGTACGCGTTAAAGACGCATTAATACGCCGAACAAAACAGAAAGTTTTTCTGCGTAGCCGGGCACTGCCTCGTTCCGAAAGGAGTAGAATATCGCTGCCTGTCAATCGCTGTGGCACTGGCTACTCGGCGCTGCCGGGGAGTATGCGCTTTTATTTGGGTATTAAAAAAGATTTTACGTGGCCGTATAACGTTATCGAGACCTTTCAGCACGTATACCACATTTCTCTGCCAACTCTACTTTGCTGAGTATCTGTCTTAGCGACATTTTTAACCTTCCGTTGCACGCCGGTGTGATTCTCGACCAGCCAGCGCGAGCTAAGTAAGGGGAAGCGGACCAAACGCAGACGCCGGCACCACCCTCCTCATCCGGTTATCTACTTTCACTGCGCTGGCTCGGGCCTGTCGAAACTCTCTCTACTAGAGCGTGCTCCTCTCCCCGGCTCCGTCAGTTAGATAAGAAAAACTGCTCAATGTATAGGCAATGCTATTCGCTTTGAAATCAAAAGAAAGTGACATATAAATGAGAAGCGCATTTGATGGGCTTTTCAAACAACGCTGGTGGTTACCGCCCGATGCTTGCGTCGGTGGTTGCGTAAATTTGTCGTCAGGAGATTGGAATAAAAACATAGTGGAATAGTTTTACGTTATAGGGCCCATAGCCTCTCTGGCTATTCCGAAAATATATATATATATATATGTTTCATTCGGCATATTAATGTATCTTCAATGCGTACACGTCACTTTGACGCGGTGAGTTTTTGTGGTTTTGTGACGTCGCGTGACAAACAGGCAAAGTAGGCGCAGGCCGAAAAAAAAGATGTTGACCAATAGTGGTGGGCTAATGGCGAAAGAGGCCTACAATCGGAAATAAGTTGTTTTTTTACAGCGAAGCTGTTTATGCGTAGCCTGCGCCGTCGTTGTCGGACTTTGCTAAAGAGGGGCCACGTGACCTAGCGGGAGAGGGTAAAAAATGAGCTCAACAGGGGGAAAGGGGTAGGAGTGACCCCCTTTCCCCTGTGAGAATGCTATCTCATGCATACGCGAATCTTATACGGTTGTCACACGGTGCATTTTCGGCCATCGAGCCAGATCGGCATCGAATTTATCGACAATTGATTCCACCCTACCGCGAAAGAAACAAATGTTATGCTGGCGGTTTGCGGCCAACGAACAGTGCCCAGCGATTGAAACTCGATACTAGGAGCGCGTGGCTGCCGGCACTTATTGCGCCAGAAAGAATTAAGTGCGGCCAGGCGCGTCAATCGTCAAACCAATCCAACCAATCGTCAGAACGATTGCAGCGCCCGCATCTCCAGTGGTAGGCCTTGCGCCCAGTATACGGAGCTTTGGATTAGTGGTTCCGCACATTCCATCCCAGCTACAACTATGGGAAAACCACGAGTAGTGCATACTTCTGAGGAAGAAGATGCCTACCGCGAGCGTCGGCGAGAATTGGCTCATGAACGGGCTCGTCGTCGTAGGGTCGACCCCGAGCTGTGCACCAGAGATGCCTAATGCCAGATGCCAGAAATGCCGCAAAAAAAAAAAAAGCACTGCTACAGCATGCTCACCACGCGAAGCACGCAAAAGCGACAATGAGGTGAAAGCATGGTGAAACAAAATATTTACAATATAGAATGCTTGCGAAGTTCGACTCGCATGGTGGAACACTCGGGGGAACTAACACGGCTTCGCTGTTCGTCCATCTTCACGGACTGGAAGGGGAGGTGATCTTTTTTTCTTTTGTTCATTCTGATCATGCATAATCAGTGTGAACACGCCATACTAGATAAGGAGCTCTCGCGGTTTTCCCGACGCCTCGTGACAGACAAACGAGAAGGGGGGGGGGGCGGGGGGATTTCCCACGCTCCTTCCATGTATACAGGCTCTGAATCACCCCCCAACGCGGTGTGCTGGACAGCAGCAGCCACAGCAGCAGCAGCAGCAGCAGCAGTGGGAAAGTCGAAGGAAAAGGCAAAGAAAGCTTTGCTTTAAAAAGAAGGGTGGCTCGTGCAGAGAGCTCGCTTCAGTTTGCCAATCACGATGAGCCCGCTGATATTCCTAAAAATCTAAGTTAATTATTAGATGTTTGTTTAATTAATGACTAATTACTTCGTATCACCCGTCGCTTAGACTTTTATTTCAAAATGGCTATTTTGAAATACGTCTAAAGATTTACGTACAAACACCAGGTATACGTGGACAGTGCATGCACTTTTCTTTAATGTGACAATTTGTGTTCCTGTATTGCGCTTGCAGTGTTTGGGACCATTCATATTGTGTCATTTTTATTCACTTTTCTCTCTTGTGTCAGTTTGTGTATCTGCACTATATGCAGTACTTGCAACACTTATCTCTCATTTTATAATCTCTTTTTTACCTTTGTGATATTGTGGGATGGATTTCCATGTCACCCATGTGAGAAGGAGTAGCCGGCACCTTCTGTTGATGCCAGCATCTCCTTATTTATCCCTGTCAATTAAAGTGATGGAGGCAGTTGAATTCAAATTTACCCGCTCGCGGAACCCCAAACCACTGGATTCTGCGAAACCTAGTTTTCTTGCAGTTATTGATGCGAAAGCGTCAAATGGTCCATTGAGTAAAAAAGCCGGCGGCGTCTGTAGCAGCGAAACTTCCCATTGGCTGCGAAGCCACGTCACGAGCCTATCTGGCGCGCTCCTGACGCTGGCTCGCGCTCGCTGGCTCGGGTCTCGACGGAGCAGAGGCAGTGAAACGAGACATCTGCGAGACTCGCGAGGGGAGAGGGCATCGCCGCGGCACCACATCGTCCTCGCTCTCACTCTCGGTAGTCTGTGTTATCCGCGCGTTCCTTGTCGGCGCAAGCTTCGGTAAGGCCAAATCAAAACGCACCAAGCGTCTCAACTGAATCGCTTGCGCACGAGGAGCTCATAACTCGAAGGACCGCTCAGTGGCGTTCAATTGGACCTTAATGCTTTCGCATTCACAACTCATAAGAAGTGCTTAGGCGTCCTCGGATTTTTTTTTTTTATTATACTGACATTGGAAATTGGGAAGTGAAGAAATTCCAGCTGAACGCACTGCAACTGTCCAGCATTACGGCAGACATATGAATAAGGGGCAACAGAGGAGCAAGGAAGAAAAAGTATGCGGATCCCACGTACTGTGGGAATCGAAGTAAGCGAAGCTTTCTGAGCTGTTTAGTTTTATTGACGATAATTGGCGGTGACGTTGATGGCGAATGTTTAATTTCTTCAGCGTTTAGTGCAATACGAAGGCGGCAAGTTGATGTTAAGTGTTACCTTGCGTGCACCACTGCTGTTTGTCTGCGTAGTACACAGAACACACAACGAGACGTGTTCGCTTGAGGCGTTGCTGTGCGCCATGCTTCATAACCTCCGAGAAGGTTAATGTTGTCTCTCTCTCATTCCCTCACACGGCGCATCGCATCATGGCAGAAGTGTTTTAGGCTTTAGTTGTGTTATGGGGCTTTACGTGCCAACGCCACAGTCTGATTATGAGCCACGCCGTATAGTGGCAGACTCCGGATTAATTATGACCTCCTGGGGCTCTTTCGCGACCACTTCGCTCCCGCAGAAATGTGGCTGCCGTGGTCGGGATCGAACCCGCGACCTCGAACAATGCCATAGCCGTAAAACTACCACTGTGGGCACAGAAGTGTGGAAATGACATGGAAATCTATAGATGCTACGGTGCTATACGATGTCGTCTAGGCAGTATACGGTGCCTTTACGCGGCTTTGAGTCTGGCACACCGTGCGTAAGTTGTCCATTTGACAAATTTGAATGGTGTTTATTTTTCAGAAATAGCAGAAACGTGCAGCACTGTACCTTGAACCTAAGTTTATCCAGTTTGTCCGCAACTACTTTTGTGTCTAGTAGTAGCGTTTCCTCGTCTTCTCACGTCGCTTTTTCCCTCTTCCGCCCTCCCCTTATATATGCGAGTTGCGAGCGAAGGGTGCCAAGGCTGTTATTCACTAGTTTCGTGGCTGCGCCGGTTCTACCCATTGTCCTGTCTGCTCTCCCCTACCTACTCCCTACCATTTTATCCACCCCCCCCCCCGGTTGCACCTTGTAGAAAGGTAAGCACTGCAGTTTCTGCAATGCTTTGGCGGTGGATCACGCATAATTACAGCCGTCAAGAGGGTATTGTGGCGACGCCCAGGAAGCCCCAGAAGGCATTGTGCACATGCGATGCGGTGCAAATGTCCAAACGAACTTCTCGCGTCGCCTTTCCTCTCTGCCACTCTCCTTCCATGTATATGTGGCGCTCTGAACCACGTCCCAACGCATCGTGCAAGACAGCAGCAGCATCAGTGGAAAAGTCGAAGGAAGAGGCAAAGAAAGCTTCGCTTTAATAGGAGCAAAGAACGGGGAGTGAAGATAGGAGATTGGAGACTGGAGATAGGTATACTAGGTAGTAAATTGGAAAAGACGCTATATATACTCGCATTTGCAGTTCGCGGCAAAGTACCCATAGTTCACCTTAGTTCGCGTGTAACACACATCACAGTGTTGGCCAGTTTCGGAAACCCCTGCTTTAGAAGATACTTCCCTGCAGGTACCACCAGTGAGGAGAAACAAAAAATTGGCTTGACTTGCACGACTATAATATTAAGCACCTTTGTTCTCTGGCTGCTTACCTGTTTGGTTCAACTTTTCAGAACCAAACAGGCGAACCAACGTGATATACCTGACATCACCTGTGACACTGCTCCGTTCAGGTTTCACATTTCAGGTTTAGTTATGATTGTTTCCATGATTATAATGATGATGATTTAACTTTATTAAGAGCAGACCTAGTTGTTTGGTCGCCTTCCTTGCGGGCGCCCTTCTCAGTCCAGGAAGCCATGTGACCTGGCCGCCTGCCCCTGTTCACCAGCTGACGCTGGTTATCGGGGTTGAGGCTGGTGAGCTGAGTATCCCACTACTCCGTTGTGGGATGGGGGATCAGGGAATGTCGGTGTTTCGGTCGAGTTTCCATACCACGTGGTACAGGGTGTTTTGCTCGCCGCAGAATTTACAGTCGTATTCGCAAAACGTGGGGTAAATGAGATACTTCGTGCCTTATCGGAAAGTGTTGGTTTTTCATCATCATTATCATCATTATTAGCCTGTTTTATGTATACTGCAGGACGAAGGCCTCTCCCTGCGATCTCCAATTACCCCTGTCCTGTCCCAGCCGATTCCAACTCGCGCCCCGCGAATTTCCTAATGTCATCGCTCCACCTTGTCTTCTGCCGTCCTCGACTGCGTTTCCCTTCTATTGGTAGCCATTCTGTTACCCTAAAGGTCCAACGGTTAACTAACCGGCGCATTACATGACCTGCCCAGCTCCATTTTTTTTCTCCTAATGTCAATTAGAATATCGGCTATTCCCGTTTGCCCTCTGATCCAGACCGCTCTCTTTCTGTCTCTTAACGTTATGCCTAACAATCTTCGTTCCATCGCTCTTTGCGCGGTCCTTAACCTATTCTCGATCTTCTTTGTCAGTCTCCAAGTCTCTGCCCCATATGTCAGCACTGGTAAAATTCACTGATTGTACACCTTCCTTTTCAATGATCATGATAAGCTTCCAGTCAGGAGCTGACAATGTCTGCCGTATACGATCCAGCCCATTCTTATTCTTCTATGAATTTCCTTCTCATGATCAGAGCTCCCTGGGATTATTTGACCTAGGTAACGTACTCCTTGACAGACTCTATAGAAGCTGACTGGCGATCCTAACTCTTGTCCCCTTGCCCGGCTATTCATCGTTATCTTTGTCTTCTGCATATTAATCTTCAACCCCACTCTTACACTCTCACTGTTAAGGTCCTCAATCATTTGTTGTAATTCATCTGCATTGTTGCTGAATAGAACAATGTCATCAGCAAGCCGAAGGTTGCTCACATATTCGCCGTCGATCCTTACTCCTAAGCCTTCCCAGTTTAATAGCTCTAATACTTCTTCCAAGCACGCAGTGAATAGCATTGGAGTGATTGTGTCTCCCTGTCTGACCCCTTTCTTTATAGGTATCTTCCTGCTTCTCTTGTGTAGGATTAAGGCATCTGTGTAATCTCTGTAGATATTTCCCAAGATATTTACGTAAGCCTCCTCTACTTCTTGATTACGTAGTGCCTCCGTGACTGCTGGTATCTCTGCTGACTCAAATGCCATTTCTTAATCTATGAAAGCCATATAGAGAGGCTTATTGCACTCTGCGGATTTCTCGATAACCTGATTAATGACATCGATGTGATCCATTGTTGAGTATCCCTTCCTGAAGCCAGCCTGTTCACTTGGTTGACTAAAGTCCATTGTTGCCCTTATTCTATTGGATATTATCTTTGGGAATATTTTATATAATACTGGGAGTAAGCTAATCGGCCTATAATTTTTCAATTCTTTAACGTCTCCCTTTTTGTGTATTACTGTAATGTTTGCATTCTTCCGGTTTTCTGGCACCCTTTCAGTCCATAGACACTTCATATAAAGAGCCGCCAGTTTTCCAAGCATTATGCCTCCTCCATCTTTGATTAAAGCGACTGTTATTCCATCGTCACCGGCCGCCCTTCCAAGTTTCATGTCTTGCAAGACCCTTCTGACCTCATCGCTAGTTATAGGAGACGTTTCCGTGTCCTGTTCATTACTGTTTCTAATTGAGCTGTCCTGACTCCTCCGGGTACTGTTCAGGTCAAAATAGAATTCTTCCGCTGATTTTACTATATCTTTGAGATTGCTGATGATATTACCCTGCTTATCTTTCAGTGCGTACATCTTGGCTTGTCCTATGCCAAGTTTTCTTCTCACTGATTTCATGCTGAGTTCATTTTTTATTACTTCCTCAGTCTTTCTCACGTTATATTTCGAATATCCCTTATTTTCTCCTTGTTGATCAGTTTTGACAGTTCCGCGAATTATATCTTATCTCTTGAGTTTTACACTTTCATTCTTTGTGTTTTTTATTAGGTCCTTAGTTACTTGGGAGAGCTTACCTACGGAGAAATCTTGAGAAAAATGGCCAGAGACGGATCGTCACACAGAGATGCTTCTGCAGCGATAAGGCGACATCGCTCCCGGAAACGAAAGTCTACGAAATCCTCTTCCAGTTCAAGAGAAATGTCTCGTCTGGCAACGCCGCCTCCTGTTCCATCTGTCTACAGTAAGAGCACGAATGTCAACGAAAAAAGCGGCCATGCTATTCATGCTTCATCAAATGAGGTGTGGCCAGCACTGCCGAAGACATGCCACGCGCCAGAGCCATAGCACATGACTCGCCACTTAAGGTCATATGTCACTACAGTTGACCAAATGCGAGACAAGGATTCACAAGTGATTGCTGTGCTGAAATCGCTTACGAATGTCATGCGCCTACTACTGACAAACATGGACACTCCGGCTGCTCGTAGCGCACTGCAAGTGCTGGACGCGCTGACTCCAGTACTTGAAAGCATCGCATAGCACCATGGCCCGCCCCTCGCTGCCCTTCCACAAGGAAGTCAAACAAGCATCTCTACTGCAGTGGATTGCCCGTGGTCTCAAATCGATAATTTCAGATTTTAGACATTTTGTCTTCTAAAACTGTTTTCCCATCCTCGTAATTTGCGAACCGAACGTGCAGAATGTTATACGCATTTCTGGCTATGAGGCATTCATGTCCTCTACCTGTGGTGCTGTGAGCAAGGTAACTGTATATATTAGATGTGATCTGACATACGTGTTGCACCCAGTCCCACCTCACGACGACAACCAGTACGTTTGTTTAATTGTGAAAACGAACAAGCTTACGTTCACAATCGTCGCTGTTTACATTGCTCCTTCATGTGGCTTCGACTCTAAACGACTGCACGACGTGCTATCAGCGACACCCGGCTCTACGATTCTCACCGGAGATTTTAATGCTCACCATCCGCTTTGGGGAAGTTTGAAGATGGACTCTAGGTGAAGGAGACTAGCATCCTTTGCCACACAGCACAACTTTTACTGCCTCAGCGATGGAAGTCCGACATACTTACGCGGGCTTACGTACAGCAGCGGCCTAGACTTGACCCTGGTATCTCGGCGTCTTCAAAGAAACGTGCAATGGTTTCCGGACTTCGAATCACATGGAAGCGACCATATTCCGACGTACCTGAAGATCAAGGGACTATCTAAATACTCCTTCACGACCCTCCGGCGAATTGATTGGTCGGCGTTTCGGTCGCACATGGAGGGAGTAGGTCAGCAAGGAAACCATTAAAGTCTGGAACACGAAATTTAAAAGGCCATGCAAGAGGCTGCACGTAGTTTTCAGCCTTTCCCGAAATATGAAGAATTTGAAGCCGAACTGCAGCGACTACGAGCAATTCGCCGACGGGCTGAAAGAAGATACAGGAGAACTAAATCCATCCATGATCTCTGAGAGGCAAGGCGGACGCAAAAGAAGAATCAAGGCCGCATCGATGCGCTACGCTCTCAAATATGGAAACGTTTCTCTGAGTCCTGTTTCTGCGGAAACGTTTCGTGGATCCAACGCTCCTGCGTTGGATACACGTCAGCGATTATCTCAGATATGGAGAACCGTGCGTGGGCTTCGCGTATTACCACAACAGCGTGTTCCTTTCAAATCCCTCGCTTTGCACCAAGGTCGCAGCGAAATTGACGTTGCTGAAGAATTTTGCTCGAGACTTTCCAGCATGCAGTTCCAACGCGCAATTACAGTGCCACTCCTGTGCCACGGGATTCCCGTATGGATGTAATTTTTTCGCTGGAGGAGCTTGAAGCGGCACTGGCGACTTGCAGGCGCTCTTCGTCACCTGGCCCGGACGGGGTTACCTATGCGGAGCTCGCCAATCTTGGGCAGAAAGCACGACTCATGCTGCTAAATCAATACAACGAGTCTTGGCTCAACGGTTTGGTTCCACGCGAATGGAAATGCAGCCGCTTGGTTCCACTTCTGAAACCTGGTAAATCACCATTAGATTTGTCATCGTACCGCCTCATCGCTCTGGCCAGTTGCGTAGGGAAAATAATGGAAAGAATGATTTTGACGTGCCTGGAATGGTACTGATAATATAGCACATTATGCCATCCCTCTGATTGAAGCCGTAATCGGTGGCCGCACTTTTCAGTGGCTGCATAGTTATTTGACTGACAGGCATTTCTTCGTGATGACCGAGGATGGCGCCACGACTCAACACCAAACGTTCCGTGGAGTCTTGAGGCGGAGTGTTGAGCGCGACGCTATTCAACCTATAGTGCTCGTTGGCCTAGTCAGATGCTTGCCCAACACCGTTCGAGTATCAATATATGCCGACAACATTTGCATTTGGGCGTCTGCTGTAACACGACTGCAGGTACGAGCACGGCTCCAAAGGCAGCTACGTTAACATCACTGTACTTGCGGAAACCGAACTTAGAGCTGTCTTCAGAGAAATGCTGCCTTGTTACATTCACTCGGAAGGCAACGAAGCGTTACTCTGTAAGTGTCAATGGACAAGCAGTTGCAAATACACGGAAACACCGCTTCTTAGGGGTAATTATCGACCGCGACCTATCATGGAGCCCGCACGTTTCATACCTAAAGAAGAGGTTAATGACAATAATACATCTCCTCAAATTTTTCGGCGGAAAGTCATGGGGCACATTGGTGCGGTCAATGCTGCAGCTTTATAACGTCTTGTTCCTCGGTTTCTCGAGATACAGCCTTCCTGTGCTTGGTAACACCTGCAAAACAAACCTGCGTATACTCCAGGGACTACAATCTCAAGCCCTATGGACGTGTCGCGAACTTCCGAGGTGTGCGTCTACAGCGGCAACGATTGTCATAGCTCGAGATCACCCAATATATACGTACTTGGCAACCGACGCTCTCAGGGCGCATATTCGGCACGTTGCCCGACTACCTTCTCACCATCTTGCCGCTCTTCCCGCAGAAAGGCCACACGCAACTTTCATTCGTATAATTGTCGCCAATCGTACCTCACTGTCATCGAACCACGTGCCTGCAGCAAGGCCATCCTCACCTTTATGGTGCCTGCACAGACCTGAAATACGTCTCACCATCCAAGGAATCATGAAGAAAGCCAACATGCCGTCGTTTGCCCTGAAGCAAGCCACATCAGAACTTTTACATGAGGTGCACAGTGGCCGCGTACACGTTTACATAGATGGCTCAGTCACATCTGCAAGTTCAGCTGCCGCTGTGGTGATACCAACAAGATCCGTCAAAATACAGCTAAAAACGTCACATGTATCATCAACGACAGCTGCTGAACTGGTAGCCCTGCGTGCGGCTCTTCATTTCATTCAGGAGGAACAACTCCATGCATGGTCAGTCTTCTGTGATTCCAAGGCAGCCCTGCAGAGTGTACTCTCAGCACTGCGCCATGGATCACATTAGCAGCTCTTCGCAGAGATCAGAGAAGTACACCATCGCATAGTTGACGAAGGACACGATATAATATATCAGTGGTTGCCTAGTCACTGTGGAATACATGGCAATGATCGAGCAGACGCAGCTGCCCGATCTGCCCATGACAGCATCAACTGCGTTGCCATTCCTCTTTCGAGAGCCGACGCAGCGAAAAAAACTTTCCGCACTTGCGTGTGACCTGACATTAGCTCAGTAGACTTATCTGAGTTCACAAGTGCACGCCTTCATACCCTGGACCCTCATTTACAGCTCCGTATTCCGCCCGAGCTTCCACGACGTGACTGCACCCTTCTAGTGCGTCTATGGCTTTGAGTAGCATTTTCAAATGCGTACTCTTTTCTTATCGGAATGGCCAACAGCCGACTTGGTGACTTCTGCGGGTGCAATGAAACAATTGAGCACCTCCTTTGTCAGTGCTCTCGTTTCAACCCGCAAAGAGCAGTCCTCTCAGCCACCCTAGACAAACTGTACAAGCGCCCAATGACAGACAGAGAACAAGATCCTTAGAAATTGGCCTACGCGAACATCAGCGCGATCCGCTATGAAGGTGCTGCTGTCGTACTCAAAGGCACGGGACTTTTTTGCAGATTGTGACTGTACACTGTGTGACGTAGGATTGTACGGTGACACTGCGTAAGACTGGGAACGTCTTTGCGGGCTGCGTGACAGTGCCCACAGAAACAGTTCGTGTGTACGTGCGTGTACGTGCGTGTGTAGGTTTTTTCCTTTTTTATCCTTCTCTCTCTCACCTATCTCATCCCCTTGCCCCTCCCCCAGTACAGGGTAGCCAACCGGAGATAATCTCTGGTTACCCTCCCTGTCTTTCCTTTGCCTTTCTCTCTCTCTCTTACCTACTGGTTGCCTTGGTGCCTTACCTATAACTAACAATTGCTGCCTCTGAAGCCAGCCTAGTTACGGTTTCATTCATTATCTCTATGTCATCTTCATCTCTCTGTTCTAAGGCTGCATATTTGTTAGCAAGTACCAGCCAGAATTTGTCTGCTTTTACCCTTACTGCCTCTAGGTTGACCTGTTTCTTCTCGACCAATTTGACTCTTTCTCTCTTCAAATTGAGATGAATACTAGCCTCACTAACCTTTGATCATTGCACTTTACCCTACCTAACACTTCTATATCCTGCATCATGCTGGGATCAACAGAAACTATGAAATCAGTTTCATTTGTTGTCTATAAGTTATCGCGCCCACTTTCACGAACTTCGAGTGTGGCGGGGTATAGATTCTTTTATTGCAAAAAAAAAATTGACTACATTTGAAGCTCGATTTAACGAAGTGATGACCTCGCTCGAATTATGTCGTTAAATCGGTAAGTTCAGAAAATCGACTAAGGAATTTTTAGGTCCTTCGAAATCTAGTATCGTAACGTAGCGACAGCCAAAAGGTACCGCGGCATTGTATTTGACGCTAACCTACGCCTGCGCGTGTAAAGCGTCCGCGAGGGCGGCCCAGCTACCACCGCCTCCAGCGCCATCTGGTACGTAAGAATGCTACAGACTGCTGAGTACGTTGTTTCGTGCATGGGCGCGGCGTGCAGCCTCGTCAGTATAAAGCTAGGGCCGTGACTAGGGTGGCTACATGTTTTAACGCGATAGCGCTAGAGCGCGCGCTCGAATGAAAACCCGCCTGCGTCAAAATTATAAAGAATTCACAGCTCTTTTTACTCCTTTATTTCTGCAAAAGATTCGTTAAATCGGGTTATAACAAGCTAGTTTCGTTAATTCGGCTTGATGACAACATAGAACCTTATGGGTACTTGCCGGGGAATGGAAATTTATTCCTTAAATCAGGAACTTCGTAAAATCGGGTTTCGCTAGATGGAGTTTTAACTGTAGTTGATTTCTGACAGAAACTAGGCTACCGCAAAAGCTACGGCTTCCGGGTGCTAGAGGAACAGTAAAAGTAGCCGCAAATAGGTTTGCAAGTGTACAACATTTTAAATGTGTGTTACCTATGGAAGATTATTACCATTCATCACCTATTTCGGCACACCTCGACAATATACACGCAGCGGATATAGTTATATTCGATAGTAAACGCAAACGCGCCCCGAAATCGTATGCCTCGGCGGCGGAGAAGCAGGACAGATCGCCACCGCCGACCACAGCATCAAAACTTGCAGACACCACAAGGCTCTAGAGCGACCGCACGGACGCCTCAAAGAGCCTGTTGGCGTTCGGTGAAGAACGGCGCCCGGCAACTTGGTTGCGCGATATATCACGTGGCCGTAGCCGAGAAAGTCCGAGTACGAAACCGGGCGAGAGAGCCAAATAAAACTTTTGAAAGCGCCAAACAAATCGCTTCAGCTTATTAAACCAACGATGCGCTTGACGAGTATGTTTGTTGCAGTGATGATGTTTTTGTAGTGCTTGTTGTTTCGTTGCGTAATTCCGCAGGGAACAGTGCGGTGACCGGCGCACCCGTAGTAACAGACGGCTATACATGTACGACGACTCATTCCTGTCCTTCGTTGAGCCATGTCGGGAAATGACGCACGGAAGTCGGCGGGAGACCTCGAGAAAAAGCGCTTCTGTGGTAAAAATTAAATGCATGAAATGGCATGGTTGCATCACAGTGGCCCTGCCTTCTTTCTTCTCGCAAATGTACTATATATAGTAAAACTACGTTAAATGACCCAGAATATTAGTGAAGTTTGTACTGACAAACAAATTTCGCGTATAGGCGTCCTGTGTGCTGTTTTTGTTGTTGTTTGTTTGTTTGTTTGTTTTTCTTTCGCTACTGGTGTCGCATCCCTAGCATCCGCATTGTTACCTGCTGTACAAAACACGATCAGGAAATTCCGCGTAAGCTTGTCTGCTGAGCTACACTTTCCACTGCATGCCGCCCAGCAGGCCTAATTCGGCAGTGCATGCGTACGGTGAAATAATAAATATTTCGAGCCATTTTCCCCTGAGCGATGGACAAAAACACAATCAGGGGCAAACCGTGTCCCTGATTCGCATTCACTCAATCAATCAATCAAAAAGTGAGCTTTATTTAAACAATTCAAGGAATGCGTACAAAATAGTTCGACCATGCAATAGCCTATGTGGCTAGTAGCTGGTCCAATACACAAAAGTACAGATACAGGTCAACCAAGTATATATCTGCTCAATGAGTAAGAACATTGTTTACATGAACAAGTACTTTTCTTTAAGGAAGAGCTATTGGCTAGACAAGAAAAAGCGTTTACATACAAGATCAAAATTTCTGGTTACTTTTATTTCCTCAGGCACAGTGTTCCAAGTTATAGCGCCAAAGAACTCTAATAATCGTTCACCGTAAACATTGCTGCAATAAGGAAGGTTTAAGTTAAAGTTAGTTGCTTGATTGGTGTTCGCACGTGGGAAGTTAAATATGGTGTTGGGTAAGGGAAAGTTGGTGTTGAGTATTTTGTGAACTAAACAAGTGATCTTATAATTTATTAACGCCGTGAAAGAAATAATACGAAGGTCAGTAAGCAGAATGCTAATTGGGTGATAAACGGAGGAAAATGTTATTATTCTTAGGGCGCGTTTTTGCAACTGCACTATAGGTGTTAAGTAAGTTTTATAGGTTAGGCCCCATATTTCACAACAATAGCTTATGTGGGTATGCAACAAAGAAAAGTATATGCATCGAAGCAAAGCAAGAGGAAAATATTGCCGGGCTCGGGCCAGTGTGTAACAGCTGAAAGCGAGTTTTCTACAGACTACGCTAATTTGTTCTCTCCAGTGCAAGTGACAGTCTAAAGTAACACCTAAATATTTAAATGTATCAACACGATCCAGAGTTCGGTTCGCTAGAGTCAAAGTGAACTCACTGTAGTCTAGTATTTTCCTGTTAGAGTGAAATATGATATACTTAGTTTTATCAGTATTTAGAGCCAGTCTATTTTCTGAAAGCCATTTAGCTACTTTTAGCATTTCGCCAGATATCGTGTCTTGTAATGACGAGAGGGAGTCGCCTGAGTACACTAAGGTGGTGTCGTCAGCGTACATCAAAACTTTTGACAAGTGCGTCCGGTAAATCATTTACGTATAATGAAAACAGAATAGGGCCTAAGGCCGAGCCTTGAGCTACACCGCATACGATATCGGTGAAAGCAGAATGATGTTTGTTAATTACCACTTGTTGCCTTTGTGCCTTAAAGTAGCTGTGGATGAATTGAAGCGCGTTTCCACCGATACTATAAGATTCCAGTTTTTCTAACAGTACGGAGCGACAGATTGTATCGAACGCCTTTTTTTATATAAAAAAAATTTACACAGCAACGTTATTCTTGTTAAGAGCAGAGTTAAGGGAACGCGAAAGTGTTAAAACTGCGGTTGATGTAGATCTACCTGCAACAAAGCCATGCTGCTGCGGGCAGATAACGTTATTGCTTAAAAGAAATGCATTTAACTGTAGTACAATTAGCTTTTTAAATAGTGTGTTAACTACGCTAAGAATTGAAATAGGTCTGTGGCTACTCGGATGGTTCGAATCACCAGTTTTGTACACAGGGATAACCTTTGACACTTTCAGTATATTTGGGTAACCATTACTACTTATCGCATGGTTAAACGCGTGACAAAGGGGCACGCATAAGACATCAATATTGTTTTTCAACATCTTAACCTGAATACCTTCAAATCCGTATACCTTATTAGCCGATAATTTGCCTACGATACTTTTTATTTCCTCAAGAGTTATTTCACGAAACAAAAAATCCCTGTCGACACTTCTCTGGATCCTGGTTGTGGGAATTCCAAGTACAGACTGTTTAGATATATTGTCACCAATTTTTTAGAAGTAATCATTGAAGTCATTAGCAATCTGAGGGGACAGATTTTCGGGAGTAACATACTGTTTATCCTGTAATCCTACTACACCTCTTACTATTTTCCACATTTGCCTACCATTGCCCTTTATTCGTTTAATCAAGTTCGTACAATAGACCTTCTTTGAGTTGCGAATGAGCATAACTGATTTGTTTAGAAAAAATTTAAACTAGCTTTTGTAGCAGTTGTTAGTTTTGTTATGTTTCAATTTATTATAACAGTAGCCTTTCCTTTTCAGCAGGGCAAGTATGGACTCATTCATCCACGGACATACGGCGTAATCATAGCTGTGTCGTGAAGCGTACCGCGATTCTTCTATCGCATTTGTAATGCAGTCAATAACGTTTTGACATTCCGTGTGAACGTTGTCATTGTAGGGGTTCTGTGGACCAGCATCAAGCCAGTCAGTCAGCGAGCTCTCAAATTATGCCGCCGCTGACACGGAGTCTCCCACGCGACAGTCCTGCATGACTTCCGCACGCGTGCGCGTGCCCGCATTCTTTCCGACAGCTTTCTTCAACCGGCGTCACGCATCTGCAAGCTATCCACGAAGTGAAGAGCGGGACAGCCTCTTCGGCGAGGTCGGCAAAATCCAGCGGGGACGTCTACCAGATGGCCGGACCAGGAACTGCGCGGCAAGCGCGATGGTGCCGACGGCGCTTTTTTTTTTTAACCCAAAGCACGCGACCGCCGCGGGCGCGAAGTGACGTTCACTCAGGTAACATGTACGGCAGTGGAAGTATCAAAATGCGGGTGCTTTTTTTTTTTCCTTTACTTGAAGACGTGGTGTCTTACCTGGCATAATAACGTCGCTGCATGTTACTTGCCTGCCACGCAATTACGCGCGTCTGCCGAACTAAACCGCATAACGAAATGCAGAAAGGTTCGCGGACCCTCACTGTATACTCCTGAGGGCAGCTTCTTACTGTTCATCTGCGCCCGTAAACAGCCGTTTAGTATACGTGTTCCCGTTTTCATCATTCACACCGTATTAAGCAATTCACAAGTGTGCCGCCGGTCGCTTTGCTTGCATTTCGATACACTGAGATTACTGAAAAATCGCGCTGTCGTTGGCGGTACAACGAAGCACAGCTCCCAACCTATGTGTATATATGTGTACGGTATATACCTCCGTGGTATATACCGTCCATCACGCTAGCCACCCGCCGCGAGAGCTCAGTGGCATGGCGTTGCGCTGCGGCAGACCACGAGGTCCACACCGGGTTGCGTATTTGAAGCCCGTAGACACTAGCGCCACATTTCCCTCTAGGGTACGTGTTTAGAAACTCTATGCGGCGGGCCGTGAGTTCTTATTGTACTAAGAACGTTGGTACAGTGTACTGTAACGTTGGTTTCCAGTGTCTATGCCAGCGCTAACTACCCTACCAGTGCACTCCAATGAACTTTTTTTAAAAAGAAAGTGTGTAAAACATAGCGACCAAACATTGTTTTTTGCTCCACTTTGCAAAAGCATAGCCTTCGAGATTTGCTTCTTTTTTACTCCAAGGCGTGGATTTGACACCGCTTACAAATCCAAGCTCCAAGCGACGGCTTTCTCTGCATAACAAAACCCGATCTTGAATGTCATTCTTTTGTTGCTGCATGCGCCAAACGTAGTTTCGGGACCGAAAACACATAATAAACGCAAAGTTTCGGGCCCGCAGTACACTTTACCCACATTATGAGGGTACAAATTCTTCAAATCCAGATCCAGCCTGCTCCAGCGACGGCTCCCTCAGAGTAGGGAAAACAAATTTCGAGGACTATGCTTTTTATGAATGCACGCTCTAGAACCGAAAACACACAATGTTTTAGTTTCTTTTCTTAATTGTGTAATATTTTATATTATATCTAAATAATTGTGCTCGTACAATGAGAAATCCACAAACGGCTTCGAACGCAACCCGACGTGTATCTTTTCGGCTCCTAAAATCGCTTCCGCCAAGCAGTAAAAACACAGCCTTTAAGATTTGAGTTTTAATTTCTGACGGCGCCCCCTATGAGACGTGGAATTGAATACCACCCATACGTGGCGTTTACCCTCAAAAGCGCTTGCTTTGCTCTAATGGATAGGCAGTAGAGCCGTAGAGCATCAACCAGCCTTGGGCGTGGTTGCCATGTCCACCCGGTTACCATAACCCGATACAAAAGGATGGCCACATTACCATCATCATCATCGGGACCTACTTGCGTTTGTGGTTGTGGCGTCTATAGTGGCGTCTGTTTTCAAATCCTTGTAGTTGTGGTTCATTGGACAGCCTAATGTTCTTGGCTTTATTTCGCAGTGTAGATAAGCTCTAGGAGACGATTTGACGTGCATTTTTGTATGAAACGAGTTTAACCTTATAGTTACGTGCTTCTGGGGCTGCACGCACTGCACGTTCGTGGAACGCTCGGCTGCACTGCGCGTGCCTGTTGGGCTTCTGCGGACGGCAGCGCTTGAAACCACTGACGGTACGTCGTGTTCATGATACTTTTCTGCTCTTAAAAACTGTCTTTCTTTGTTAGACGGATAAGGACAGGAGAATTGGAAACAATTTGCGCCTCCTTGGATAGTGAAATATTTTCTGCACGTTCTGTGGTAGATGCATCGAAATTGCCCTTATGTGCTCGCTTGGAATTCCGCACACGGCTTGAGAGTTTGGATTGCTTATATCTGAACGTTGGAACTTGTCGTGGCTCGAGATTTGGAAAATTCAGTGGCCAGCAACCTGTTATAATCACTTAATTCCTTCCCGCTGGTGTGTTCGATATTGTCCGGGTGCTTAAAGCACTAATTCAAAAAATGAGTGGTTCGTACTGTTCTGGTACCACTGAATTTTTTTCAAATAGCATGCACCTGTTATATTTGGGCGCGCGTTAAGGAGCCCCGGCGGGTCAAAACGTATCCCCAAAATTTAGGTCCCTGAGACATGCCAGCTGGCAGTATTTAGCGTGTAGCCCAAAGCTATCGATCCGCACCTTGTAGGAGCGCTGTATGGAACGCGCGGCCATTTCGTTTTTGGCCAGGTGGGCTAGTATGTGTGCTGCCATGTTGGCAGTGAAGTTGTGGAACGGATGTTTCATAATGTTGCCCAAGGGGCTGCATTTATGAATCTGAAACTTGTGTTTGTGCCTGTTTGTTGGTAATCATGCACGCAACTACTACTGTGTTTTCTAGTATTTGAATAGATTAGCTCTTACGTTTTCTTATGCTTAAGATGAGGCATTCTGCTGCCGAGTACCGAATTTGACAACTTAGTGCAACGGCTTCATTTGACTGTGGTTAGATGCTCATACCAATGCACGAACCATTGCTAATATTTAAACAGAGCTTGTAATACGATTTTTCAGCCAGCTCATGGTGTAGCTTCTTGACAAATATTCTGTGCCATTGATGGCAGAAATACCTTCAATGGAACAAGTCATTGATAGCTAGTTGCAGAGGTCATTGACTGTAAGAATGTGAATGATTTGTGCAGCTCTGTGGCCACTTGTGTTAATCTTTGTAATCGTCTTGAAATTTATACTTCAGAATTCTTGAGTACATTTTTAAGAGTGTCACCTTGTCTGGACTACTTGCAACGATGCTTTACAAATTTAGTTACCGAACGGCTATATCCGAATACTTTTTGTTGCTATTACCATGACTGGTTCTTTCCCATCAGCGATTGAAAGTGATTGAGTTGTCCCTAGTGTTGCTAAAACAACTGGTTCAACTAGTTTAGTGATGCATTCTTTTCTCTTCTTGTGCAAAGATCTTCACTTGGGCTGCCTTGTATACTTGTAGGTTTTGCAAGATCATGTGGTCTTCCACTCCTCTGTCTGAAGGCCGTGCTTCGCCTTCATCATTGCTGGCTAATCAACCAAGGTAACACAGTAGGGTGGGCTGTGTAGCACTTGTGGATTATTAGCTGGAAACGTTGGGCATTTTTGATGTTTTGATCATCTTTACAGTGGGAAGGAAGGGGCCCGATTTGCTTCAAAACGTTGTACTGCTGAGCTAGAGGCTGTATGGACCTACTGGACATGCTGCTGCCCAGGAACATGCATGCGCTCACTTTTTAATCTGGCTCAGGGGAATAAGATTGGTGATGCCTTCAGTAGATTTTTTATCTATAATATTCAGTGCCATGTAGAATAATTCATATAGTGCAGCTTCCAACTCCTGCTTGTCTTGCTGCAGTGCTGTTTTGTGAAACAGCATGTGTTTTGCCCTGTCACTAGGACCATTTCATATGATTGAAATGAAGAAAAATTGTTTGCCAGGAAAAAAAAAGGTGGCATAAGCCTGACAGCAGAAATACAATTACGAAGGCTGTGTCGATATGTGAATATTAGTTTCAGCACCAGCACCTTCTTTTCCAGGTCATCCAAAACCAAGCACAGTAGCAACTATGGCTTTAAAAAAATGAGTTCTTTGTCACATTTGCAACATCCATTCCAGGTGAGCTAGCTTGTGTGTCAAGTGGGTTGTTAGAGTGTTCTTGTGCTGAACAAAAATATTCTTCACCAGTATTGGACACCTGCTGGAAAGGACAGACTTGCAGACACTGGACATGCTGACTCACGGCATGGCCTCTTCAGGACTCCATCCTCAATTAGGTCACCATCATCTTTGTGAGTTCCTTTTTCTTCCATAAGCACTTTTGTCATTACAAGTTTAAGGGTGGATCAAATTAAAATGGAGCAGTGCTCAGCAAATCTTATGAACTGTGTTTGTTTAAACATAATCCCCATGGACACTATGGACCTGCAAAAAGAAAAAGACACTATCAGCACTTCTTCATAATGATACTCAACTTTAAACAAAGTATTATACAATGTCCACGACTCTGGGTGTTCAGTTTTCATATGATCCATCTTTGTATATTACAATTGATATGACATGCATGAGAGTTGCAGTACCAGACTGTCCATTGTCTTTGCTTATACAACTGAAAGTTATCCAGGTATGAACAATTTGTCTGCTGTAACTGACACTCTCAAGAATGTTGCAGACTAATTAGACTTTTCATCAGCATAGAATTGGGCATACAAGAACAAAAAACTAAAGATTAGCAATTTGACGATGTTCAACACTACTCACTTCACTTCACTTTATTACCTTAAAAACCCCATTGGAGGGGTATTACATAAGGGGTGATTACTAAAGTAACTATTAGAAACAGGTGTTTATTTTCGAATATGGCTTGCAATAGCTTCGGTAAAGGCATATGGGCTTGTGATGGCTGCAATAGCGTGTGGAAGGCCATTGCAGTCTCTTGCTGCTTGAATAAAAAATGATGGTTGAAAAGTGGTGGTCCAGGCACGTGTGCGTGCAACTTGAAGCAGATGACCGGTGCGATGAGATACGTATGAAGGGGGCACGATGTACGGTAAGTGATTAAGGAGCTGTAAAAAAATTAACGGAAGAGAGAGAAGGTGGCAATCTGTCGACGGAAAGAGAGCATTGCCAAGCCAGATTCCGCTTACAACGATGAAATGCTGATATCATATGAATATGATGAGTGAATAAACCTAGTAGCACAATTTTGTAGTCACTCGAGTGCGTTTATGATATACTGTATTTACACGATTGTAAGTTGACCTTTTTTTTTTTTTATAGTTTGAAAATCTGAAGTGGGGGGGTCAACTTAAAATCGAAACCAAAACATGGCGCCGCAAAAAAAGCGAGTCCAACGGGATATCAGGGGAGCTACAACGTAGTTATAATTTTGTTTGCTCTACGGCCCTAGCCCGTAGCCTTCCGCTATCCTGTGCTCACTTTTCGGAAGGGTTTTTCAACATTTTTGAGAGTTTTACAGTGCACACAGCGCTCATTGGGGGTGTCGATAGTTCATGGAAGTGCCGCTGTTCCATTTGCAGCAGCACCCTCAGAACAACAGCGCTTGCGGGGAGTATCGATAGTTCATGGAAGAGCAGACACCGCTCACGTGTTTCTTTTTCCCAGTAGCTCTTTAGTTTCATGCGTTTGACTTGACTGCCAGCCACGTGCTACTTCCGTGCTCCAAGTCCACTAAACATTCTGCACTCGTTCACAGCAGCGTTCAAGAGGGCTGCCATCCTTTACGCCGAGGAAACAAATCACTGCGCAGCGGGCCGCAAGTTCGATGTTTCTGTATGGGTGGTGCGAGAGTGGCGACTGCAGCGAAGCAAAATTTTTACCTGTGATGGCAAGCGAAGAGGTTTCCGCGGGCCGAAGTCGAGATGCTTTCCGAAGCTGGAGGCCAAGCTAGTGGCGTACATTGCTGAAATGCATGATCGGTCCGTGCCAGCAACGTGCGACATGGTCATGAGACAAGCCTGAATGTTTGCCTTTTAAGGACCTGCTCCGCCCTGAGTACGAGTGGCTGGCGGCAGAAGACCATGAACTTACGCCAACCGGACATGTCAAAAGAGCCGCCCTGACTGCTGCATGTGGTTGTGTGCTTTTGGCCTGGACTTATCTATGTATGCAAATGCACTTCGCTGCAAATGTGGAATTTCGCTGGACGACGACATGCTATGGGACAGTAGCAGCAATGATGATGGCAGCACTAGTGAGGACAATGGCACAAGTGAGGACGAGTAGTCAACTGACCATGCCAGCTACTAATAAATTTTCCTTATGGAATGCGCCCGCGGGTACGCTCTTCTTCTTTTTCTTTATCCCCCCCCCCCCCCCGTCACACGCAATATGGGGGGGAGCCATTCGAGTCGATTTGCAATCATGTAAATACGGCAAGTTTGATGTGGGTTCCAGATGGGAGACGCATACTCCAAGTTTTGATCTTACAAATGATTGATAGGCTACCGCTTTTACTTATTGTGGAGTACGACGTAGATGCCTCCTAAGAAATCCCAGTGATTTATTAGCAGCTGAGATGATGATAGTAGTGTGCAAGTGCCAGGACAGATCACAATACAGAATGACACCGAAGTATTTGAATGATTGGACTTATTCGATTGCAACATTAGCGACGGAATAGGTAACTCTGAAGTGGTTACGGCAGCAAGACACAAGTTTGCATTTGTTAGGTTTTAGGCTCATTAGCTAATGGTTACATCATTGTTGTACATATTAAGGTCCTTCTGGATGAATGTGTAGTAAAGTGTGTTGGTAACTGTGTGGTAGATTACACAGTCATCTGCAAACTTGTGAATGTTACATGATACATCCGTTGGTAGATTGTTTATATATATTAAGAAGCGGTCCTAAGACTGATCCCTGCAGGATGCCTGATGTCTGCTAGAATAATGGTTATTATCGAAGTCAAACTGAGAGCGGTTAATCAAGAATGCTTCAATCCACTTTACCACATCAGGGTGTAAATTTAACTGAGACAATTTTAGTAGCAAATGTTTATGAGGAACCGTGTCAAATGCTTTAGCGAAATCTAGGAATATGGCGTCAGTCTGAAGGTTACTGTCAAGGTTAACATGCAGGTCGTGAAGGAAAATGGCGAGCTGCATTTCGCAAGAATATCTTTTTCGAAATCCATGTTGACAAGGGTGAAAAAAGCAGATTGAATCTAAAAAGTTCATGATATACGAGTATATGACGTGTTCCATGATTTTGCAGGGGACTCTAGTTAAAGATATAGGATGATAATTTAATGGGGTGTCACTGTTACCTTATTTGAAGACTGGAACAACCTTGCCCACTTTCCAGTCGGATGGTAAGATGCTGGAGGAGCATGACTGTGAAAACAACAAAGTTGGGTAGGCGGCAGATGCGTGTTTATTATTTTTTAGAAGTTTGGAGTTACCCGCCATGGTTGCTTAATGGCTATGGTATTGGGCTGCTAAGCACAAGGTCGCAGGATCGAATCTTGACCACGGCGGCTGCATTTCGATGGGGGCGAAATGCGAAAACACCCGTGTACTTAGATTTAGGTGCACGTTAAAGAACCCCAGGTGGTCAAAATTTTTGAAGTCCCCCACTACGGCGTGCCTCATAATCAGAAAGTGGCTTTGGCACGTAAAACCCCATAACTTAATTTTAGAAGTTTGGAGTTAATACCATCCACACCTGCTGACGATGAAAGCTTGATGTTGTCAATGATCGAGGTGATGCTGTTTGCAGAGAATATAATTGATGACATACGCTCAATTATGTTAGTAGATGTGGGTAGGTCTGGAGTTGGTCTCATTAGTAAGTACAGAGAAAAAGGCTGTGTTAAGAGGAAGCTTTAGCTCAGGCCCAACTCCAACGCGGCCTATTCAAATACATGGAAAATGCAAAAATTCTTTTTGAGATAACCCGTGGACCGATTTTAATGAAATTCATTGTATTTGAGAGAGAATGTTAAATTCTAGTCACTGTTGGAAGCGGAATTTCGATTTAGGGCCTGAATTTTTATTAAAAGGATTTTCGAAACTTCAAAAGTTTGAAGAAAACAGATGCACAAAGTTTCTAAATTAAAATCTCTGTATCAAAAACAGATATTGCAGTTCTGTAAATGGCATCCACTAGATCATTCAAAGCAGACAAATTCTATATGTCAATTTATATCTTACGTGAATTTGTTACGTTGTGTACAAGGGTTCTGCAAAAGCTGTATTTACATATTACTCAATTTTTTAGATTCATGTGTAACATATCAATTTTGTCTGCGTTAGATGTACCCTCAGATGCAATTCACAGAATTGATATCATTTTCGCTTGCCGAGTTAGAGAGTTGTAAACTTCATAGTTTCGTTTTCTGAAAATTTGCAATTTTTGCCAATTTTTAATAAAAAATTGACCACAGAAACAGCCTGCATAAAGCTTGACATTTCTTGGAAAAGAAGTCAAGTGTGCTTTTCTTATCCTCCATGCAAAGCTTCATTCCTAGTGGTGTGAGGAAAAGAAATCTCACAGGCTCCAGTGGCAAAGTGATTGTCTTGAACTGCGTTCATGTGAGAGAGGTCGCCAGAGGTCCAACTGCTTCATTGCAATCGTCAGGTCTATGTAGAAGCTTCAAACACAACTCGTAAGAGCTATCCAAGTCTAATTACTTACTTCAGGCAAAGAAACATCCAAAAATGCCATGATTCCGGCATTGGAAAAGGCAGTCATCACTGCAGTTGCATACCATTTTTAAAACTCGGCGAAGACATACTTTTGCTGCATTATACCAGCAGCACCCACAAAAAGTCGGCTTTCTGAGAAGCTGGCACCATCTAGTTGTACAGCATTCCCACCAAAATGACGTAGGAACTGCCTGATATCTTTGGTAGCTAGAGGGCAAAAGGAAATTCCTGGACGGGTGAGACTTTTTGTTGACACAGAAAGGATTATAAAGGGTCGTATAGATACCTCGGCACAATCATTTCAAGCTATCTGACTTGGTCACATCATGTAATAAGCTTAGCCAAAGCCACGAATCGAACTCTAAATTTTCTGCACCGGAACTTAACCGACCCCATCAGTAAAATCACTAGCTTGCCTTACATATGTCCATCCTAAGTTAAAATATTTTAATATATATATATATATAGAACAATACTCTGTCCTGTGCTCTTTACTCGCTCATCCTGTGTAGCGCTGTTTGTTTTTTATTCTAAAGATGAACCAACCAGGCCCCTTTGAACACAGTTAAAATATGCATGCTCTATTGGGATTCTCATCAGCTTAGCTCATCGTACACTTGAATTAAATCAAAATTCTGCAGCCCCGTTTATATTTCTGAATATTTTTATGCCGCAGCATTTCCAAAATTAAATCCCATGCCAGTCTTGATAATCGAGAATCGCACTTTGATATCTCTAGACTGCCTTTTTCACAAATTTTATCAAATGCTGATTCCAATTCCGGCTATAATGCCAGCTCATTGCCTGTCTAGCCACATAGACCATGGTAAATCCATGTATCCTCGCCTGGTGCATATCACCACTCACCTACACAAATTTTTTGCGACAAGAGAAGACTAAAACAGTCTACCTAACTATGCTGTGCACCCCTCCAACCGGCGTCATTTCAAGACTGTCCTTGTGTTACTGCTCACTACTCAGCCCATCCATAATGTAATACCCCATTTGTGTGGCCATTGAGGTACAAAAAAATTTAAAAATTGTTGTCATTGCTGAAACTATGGCATATCTGCTCGGATGCACTAATCACAATCTTGATTGTACGTACAGAACTCCAATCAAAGAACTTGCCTCTCAGTAGCACTTTCTAGTGTGAAAACATGTAAAGGTCAGTCTTGGGTGCAAATCATGTGTATCCTTTTCATGCCAGTCTGCACTGCTTATGACTTGTTACCGGTGTAAAATATTAGGGAGACAGATACGAAGTACCCAAATGGTCCTACGTTTCCCTCTCTCTCTCTCTCTCTCTCTCATATCGACTAGCAGGGAAAAATACTGGGGTGCATATTGATAGTGATAGCATATCTTTTTAAGAGAATGTATAGAGATTTTAAACCTGAATAATATTTATTTTGTATGAAGAAATGGTTTAAGTGCCTGTTAATTCCAGTTAACTGAGCAGATAGCTGATGAGAAAAAAAAAGTGAGGCAATCAGATTTCATGCAGTCAAACAGGGTAATAAAGAATTGTGCACACAGCAGAGTTCAGTCAGTTTTATACTGATTTATGACCAATAATAATAATATTTGGCGTTTTACGTGCCAAAACCACTTTCTGATTATGAGGCACGCCGTAGTGGAGGACTCCGGAAATTTTGACCACCTGGGGTTCTTTAACGTGCACCTAAATCTAAGCACACGGGTGTTTTCGCATTTCGCCCCCATCGAAATGCGGCCGCCGTGGCCGGGATTCGATCCCGCGACCTCGTGCTCAGCAGCCCAACACCATAGCCACTGAGCAACCACGGCGGGTGATTTATGACCAAAGTAGACTATCGGTATTAAATATAAGTAATGTATATAGTATATAGTACTTTGCATCACTTTAGTGATGCGAAGATGGCAATATAGCATTGCTTTTATCTTACAGAAAAATAAAGAAATTCATAACTAATTTGCTGCAAATTTTGTGGGCTGGAGTGTTCGCACCTAATGATGGACATGTTAATCAGGTTAAAGAAAAGTCTGACATTGATAGTTATTTCTGCAGTAGTGCCTAATTTTATATTTCCTTTTCAGCGACGCCAACATGAAGACTACCCCAGAAAAGAGCGTGTCTAGCATTTCTGGATTTCAGATGGCATTGGCTACAGGCAATGGAATGAGTACACCGTGTCGTTCTGAGACAGCAGGAGACTCTTCCAGTGGCCATTCAAGGACTCCAGAGCCACCTTCTCCAGTTAACCCGCCTTCACAGTCCAGGTATGTCGTGTAGTGCTTAAGAGTACTGACATTATGTTTCTGACGTGTCATTTTTATTTGCTCTGGATGAAGGTCCACACGCTGTAAACCACAGCGCCAGAGCACCTTTGGTAATTTACACTTGTTTCTATGAACCAGTTTCACTTACAACATCCATGAGGTGGATGCTTTGCAATGTCGGAATACAGTGGTTGGCTCTGTTTCTGTAATTTCTGTGGCGCAGCGAGAATGAGCATGCACAGTGCTCTTGGGGCAGTGTTCTCAGGTAGTCACTTTCGAAGATACTTTCGCAAGATTTCACTTGCCCAGCACTGGACACGTCATCGCCTATGGGCAACAGTGTTCCTGGAACTGGGTCTAGACAACACACTCGGCAGTGTTCCATGAACGCTGTTGCCCATAGGTGCCAATGTGTCTGGCTCTAGTTACGGGAAATCTTGTGAAAGTGACAGTGTATCTCCAAAATTAAATAGGGAATACCACCCTTGTTAATTTTTCTATGAGCGATACCATTGCACATAGTCATGACGCCACCATAAGCTTGATGATGAAAGGTCTGGCGTTTTGAGACCAAGCCTTTGCAATTGCTAAGTGTGATTCTTTTGCACGAAAGAAGTGTACGGTAGAGTTTATACAACTTCAAAATTTGTCAGTACTTCATGATGTCGCTTCAAAATATGCACTATTCGTGCATTCCAGCAAGCATTATCACACCCAAAGAACGAAATGTCATTAAATTTCTGATAGCGCTGGGAATACTATGACAAGTGATGAACATTGTGTTGCCTTGAACGTTGCCTTTGCCAAATCGTTTACCGATCGTTCTTTTGATGTGGCCCTAGAAATGCTTAAGCATGATTTTTTTCCCATGGACACCATTGTCATCGATTTTACAGGTATTGCAACATTGATACAGGTCCTGAAGTTGTCGTCCAGTTGCAGTGTTGACAACATTAATTCAACGTTTTGAAAAATACTGCTGTTTATTCCAGCGTATACTTAGCGCACCTTTCACCCAGTCTGTTGAATGCTCCTCAATGCCGGCCGATTGGAAGGTAGCGAGGGTGGTTCCACTCTTCATATGAGGTAATCTGAATTCTCCTCTTAACTACAGGCCTATTTCATTAACAAGCATTCCCTGTAATCTTCTAGAGCACATTGTATGTTCTAATCTCGTTTCTTTTCTTGAAAGCAACTCGTTACTCAATTCTTCTCAGCACGGTTTTCGAAAGAATTTTTCTTGCGTGACTGAACTCTCGTCTTTCACTAATATCTTACCATCGTCTTTAGATAGTGGTTCACTAACCGACTGTATCTTTCTAGACTTTGCTAAAGCTTTCAATAAGGTGTCACATCAATTACTCCTTAAAATAAGTTCCCTGAATGTTGACTTTAATCTTTTCAAATGGATTGAATGTTTCTTGGCTAACTGCTCTCAGTTTGTATTGGCTAACAACTCGTTATCATCGCCACGTGTCGTAACATGGTGATGTTTTGGGTCGATGTTTGACAATGTTTTGGGTCCTTTACTCTTCCTAATTTATATGAATTACCTTCTGATTGGAATTAACATTCCCCTTAAGCTTTTTGCTGATGACTGTGTTTTTTTCGTGCACTAAATGACCCTAACGATAGTTGCACTCTTCAGTGTGATCCTGAGAATGTATTTAATTAGTGTAAGTGACGGTGTGTGGTTCTTAACCCATCTAAGTGTAAAATTATGTCCATCTCACGCCAATCTAATCTGTCCAAAACGTTCGATTACAAGATTAATGGAGTTTCACTAGGGAGTGTCCTGTCTTGGTGTTGACATTACTAACTACCTATACTGGTGCATGCACATCGAATGTGTCGCTAACAATGCGAACTGTGCCCTTGGCTACATGCACAGAAACTTCTCTCGGGCTCCATCCCATCTGAAGTTACTTTTCTATGAAACACCAATACGGCCTAAGCTAGAATATGCATCATCCATATTGGACCCCGTACAACTCACTTCAATGAATACTGTAGAATCTGTTCAGAATTGCTTAGTTTGCTTCATCCTTTCGAATTATTCTTGCACAGCTAGTGTTTCTTTAATGAAGACAAAACTTGGTCCAACTAATCTTCCAGTTTGTAGAAAAATTGCATGCCTTAGTCTTTTCCAAAGCATTTTCTTTCATAAACAGACACTAAAACAGGAATTTTTTTTCAATCCCATTATACATATCATGACGTGTTGACCATCCGTATAAAGTTGCCATCCCTAGCTGCAAAATGAATGTGCTTTTTGATTCTTTATTACCTAAGACTAGCGCAGAGTGGAACCACCTTCTGCCCCTTATTGCCTGCATTGAAGACAAGCCATCCTTCAAGACATCCATCGCCAAGCATATCATCGAACAGGCATCTACATCACGATTTTTGCTTTTTGCTTGTACTTTTTATGTATAGTCTTTTTCTTTTTCCACCCACCCCCTCTGTAATGGCCCTGTTGGCCCTGAAGGTATTGTTATAAATAAAATAAATAAATAAATAAATAGTTTCAAAACGCCACCTTCATGCACATGTGCAATCGCTATTTGGCTGCAGCTGTGGCTACAATATGGAATTAAAAGCCTCAATTTAGTCAAGTTGTAGGCATGGCTAGAATGAGGTATGTGGCTTCCAAATAGAAAGCCAACTTGGCCTGGGTTCCAATACTTCGATGTCTAAATAGACAGCTAAGTGGACAGCGGCCATCTTAAGTCTCATTGCAATTCTGATAAAGCCAGCAAGAAAAAAGAAAACAGCTTTGCAATGACTGCACCCAAGTAAAAAATGGTGCAGGCTGATTCGCTGTTCAAACAAGATGGCAGCTGAGATCAGTTGAAAACTCGACAGGAAGGTTGTCTGCTTGCAAGCAAATGCAGTCGTTTTTTCTTATCCACTTTTGTAAGTTATGTTGCGTTTTTCTTAGGTTCACTCGAAATTTTTGCCTTTCATGTTCATAGTATGTGCTTTTCCTAGCCTTCTTTTTCCCCCTTGGCTTTTGCTTGGTGACATGATGTGGTGTCAAATCACAGTCTGCGTCAGCAGGCGGTTGTTGTTTTGCGACACCACTTACCCGAGCACATGAGGGTTGAACACTCCCGTGTCTAACCATGCACGGCTCAGCTGTGTCTGGGGAATAGGGGATCCTGGGGGCTGAGCCAGTGCTGAGTGTTTGGACTTTAAGGCACCTCGGCGGAGGCAACACACCCCTTTGACCTCAGCTTCACGTAGACGGCACCTCTGGACTGACCCTTCCTGGGGAAATTGGTAGTTGCCTTTTCTTATCCTCCTCACTAATCTTTGTCTTTCTCTTTCACTTTTAATCTTTCCTGTCTTCTGCTTTCTTCTGCATTACTTCCGATTTTCTAGGCAGCGAGCGTTAACCCTGTGTGAGTAGCCTACCTAGGTTATGTCATATTCGATTATAGTGGTAATGCACAGCTGGCGTTGGCAAAACGTGTTTCACAGGTCCTGCAGCGTACCTTTGTAGGACTCCACGGTGAGTGGCTGCTTGCGTTGCTGCCAAAATCTCCGCATATCCTTGTGGCTAGCTCCTTCCCTCCACTCCTCTGATAGCCCTCAAGAAAGAGGGCACACCGAAGATGTGTTTCAGTTCTTTAGATGTCAAAGACCAAGCTTCTCACGATTCCACGTCATTTATCAGGAAAATCGGATAAACAAGTACAAACTACCTCCCCTTTTCTAGTTTCCAAGTCTCTCACTGATGCTCTTGCACCAGGCTACAAGGCATCGAGGATGGCAAGTGGTTATCTCTTGGAGCTCCATGATCAGAAACAGTACGAAAAGCTGCCTAGTCTAGTGTCATTTAAGGACATTCAAGTGACAGTAACGCCGCACCGCCCTATGAATACCACCTGGGGCGTTGTCTCAGACGATGATTTGCTAATGCTGACTGAGGCTGAACTCTTGGAGGGCTTCAGTGAGCAAAATGTTATCAATGTCAAAAGAATTAAGATGAGGCAGGATGGCAAAATCCAGACCAAGCACCTGATACACACCTTCGGCTAAAGTGTCCTGCCCGAGTCCATCGAGGCCGGGTACATCAAGCTTCGTGCTAGGCCATACGTGCCAAATACCCTCCAATGTTTCAAATGCCAGCATTTCGGCCACAGTTCACAGAACTGCCGAGGCCGCCACACTTGTGCGAAATGCAGTGCTCATGAGCATACATATGAATCGTCTGGAAACTCTCTCCACTGCGTAAACTGTGATGTGGAGCATGCAGCATACTAGCGGTCGTGCCCATCCTGGAAAAAAGAAAAGGAAATTGTAACAATTAAAGTAAAGGAAAATGTAAGTTTCGAGGAGGCACACAGGCGGGTATCCTACCTGCCCAAGAACACTTTTGCCGATGTGATGAGTCAGGGGGATGAGTCAGGGGGCAGCAACACGACTGCTTCCGGCGGCTGTCTGGCCCACAAGCAGTGAGTCGGCAGTTATGCTATCTGACCCCCCAGCGGATGCAGCAGGCACTGCTGCACCACCTCAGCAAAAGGGGCCATGGTCCTCCAAGCCGGTGGCCTCAAAAATCTCGTCCGACATGTCAAGGCCTTCACGTCAAACATGGTGCTCACAAGAGCGTGTGTTCAGCACTTCACAAGAGGCGATGGACACAATGACCAGCCAAGCGGCGGTGCCAGCGCCCAAGGAATGGCGAGATTCTCACGATCACTTCAAAAATGGCAAACCTCACGGCATGGTGCCTGGAAAAGGCCCATGAGCAAATCTTCGTCTCTTAAACATACAGCTCAAAACACATTTATCATAATGGAGACACAAATGCTGCAATGGAATGCTAGAGGACTTCCTCATAACCTCAGCTGCTACACAGACATAATCCAAAGTTGAGGTGTGTTCTTTCTTAGCAATTACACCATCTTCCAAAAAGGCTGTGTCGAGGCTAATGCCTCCGGCGGTGTAGCAATAGTTGCTGACAAGTCTGTAGCTTGTCAACATGTCGCCCTTCAGACGTCCCTTGAGGCAATATCAGTTCGGGCAATCCCTTTTAATAAACTGGTCAATGTATGTTCTATATACATACCTCCTATCATCTCGGAAAAAGTGATCTCTATAACTTCATTGATCAGCTTCCGGACCCCTACGTACTCGTGGGCAGTTTTGACGCCCACAACACGATGTGGGGAGACTTATGTGACACGAGAGGTCAATTCATTGAACATTTTCTTCCAACCTCCAGTACCTGCCTGTTTAATAAGAAGGAGCCGACCTATTACAGCGTCCAACACAACTCGTATTCATCCATAGATCTAGCAATTCGCTTTGCTTCTCCTTTGCTCCACCTGGAATGGAACGTCATCAATAACCTTTTTGAAAGTGATCACCTTTTGTAACTTTAAACCTGATAACTCTGCATAGGAACCCTTCCCATATTCCTCGATGGAAATTAGCGTTGGCTGACTGGGAGCATTTTAAAGAATCAACTTATCTACCATGAGATTTTATAGACAATTTTAGTATAGTTGATGCTGTTGCACATTTTACCACTGTTACTATTGATGCAGCTGAAAAGTTTATCCCATAAATGAATGGTGGTTCACTTACAAGACGTGTTTCCTGGTTGAACGAAGACTGTAGAGTGGCGCGAAAGAGGCAGAATAAGGCATGGGGCGTATTGTATAGATCGCCAAATGCAGAAAATCTCATTCAGTTTATAAATATTAAATCACAGGGAAAGCGGACAAGGCATCAAGCAAAGAAAGAAAGCTGGATGAGGTTCCTCTTGGGTATAAATTGATACACACAGGAGGCTTAAGTGTGGAATGGCTTAAGAAAGATTAAAGGGCAACAAATCCATCCATTTCCTCTAGTTGAACGACCAAGGAAATACGTTACAAGACTAGGCAGGCTCTTGGGGAGCACTTTGAGCATGTGTCAAGCTCAACCCATTATTCACAATCCGTCCTTAAACATAAACAAATAGAATGTGAGCCAGTCGTGTGTAAATGCTGACAGGACGAACCATATAGTCGGCCTTCAGTATTGCCAAGTTGAGAGCTGCCTTCATCGCATGTGGGAGCTCTGCACTGGGACCCGACAGATTCATGTATGACATGATCAAAAACTTACACACTGACACACAAGTTACTTTACTCGCACTTTTCAACACTATTTAGGCTACCGGATACCTTCCATGCGCATGGAAAGAAGCGATTGTGGTTCCTGTTTTGAGGTAGGGTAAAGACCCTTCCTCGGTGGCAAGTTACCGCCCGATAGCTCTCACAAGTTGCCTTTGTAAGCTATTTGAAAAAATTATTAATCGGTGCCTTATACATTTTCTTGCACTGAACAAAATGCTTGAGATTATCAGTGTGGCTTCAGAGAAGGGCGGTTGACAACCGATCATCTTGTGCACATTAAAGGAAATATCCGTGACACATTTGTACAATGTTTTTCCTATCCATATTCCTCAATCAGGGTGTCTACCAACCGGGGAAACTGGGAATTCTCAGGGATTTTGAGTAGTCTGGAAAAACTCAGGGAAAACTCGGGGAGTTTGTGCTTCTATCAGCGAAAATTTGCTGTAATTTTATGGAAAGGGTCGAAAGTCGAGGTAATGCTGGCTCGAGTAACAGACAGGAATCGTAAGTCGGTTGGAGGATTCGCCCAGTGTACAGTCAACGACCGACTTTCCGTATTCCCGATAATTTGGACAGCTTCGCGGCGCACCCCATAGAGTCAATGTATCAGAATGTCTCAAATTTCAAGCGTAAGAACGCTTCACTGTGCAATTTTCAGGAGGTTTCGCTGTGACCGCAGGTCTGAAACGGCATTAATCAAAGCCACCGCCGCTGCCCTTTTGATTACCTTGCCGCCTCAAACCGGCGCTCTTGCACGCAGATCCGTTGGCAGCTGTAGCCACCACGGTGACTACGCTAGGCCTAGCTGCTTCAACGTTTGCTATGAAGCTTCTTGCCATTGGATGCTGTGTCTTTTATTGAAGGAGTTCTCTGCTGTCAGCAATGGCATGGACTCCGCCTTTGTGGTCCTCACGATTGGCTTAGAAGCTTGGAAAGCATGATGCGTTGCGTAATGCCGGTTCCCGAAAGTCAGCTTCACCTCCATACACAAATGTTACTTGGTGAAGCATACGCAAAAGTATTGCAGTGAAGCATAAGCGTGGGAAGGGGCTCTTGCCATGGGACACAGTATGTATTCCTTAATTATACACGCGTGCACCCAGTATTTCCTGTCACAGTATGAGCACTGATATGCCTAATACGTGTACCGACAGGCCTTCAGAGCGTTTTCGATTGTGCCTGTGGCGGTTCGAGCCCTTAACCCTTTGAGGACTTTTTTTGCCATATGCAACCGCCCAGGGTCGATTTTTTTTATTGCAGATTCCGATTCTTCTTAGGGACTTATTTTGAAAAAAACATTACCGTAACTTTTCTAGGGTGACCGTAAAGTGTGAAAAAAAAATTTTGCGTTGTTATATATGCACTCTTCATTCATGAATAACAACAATAAAAAAGGAAATAAAATTATCAGAATTAAAAATTTCATGCATTTTTATGCACATAGTTCAAGGCTTTGAAAATCCGCACACGAGAATATTTCGCAAGCCTCAAACGTTCCTGCTCTTACACTTATACGTACGTCCATAGCGTAATCGAACTGCACAGGTGCGCGCACTCAAGAAAACTGTTTGGTTGTGTGCCCATCAAAAAAAGCAACACGTGTGACAAACTTCCGCTAATCTTCATCTTATCGCCAACCAGCCAGGACAATTAGTTTTCGCAAGTCTTAAAAATAGAAAAGAAACGGAAACGCTTGCACAGCGGCATCCTTCCTATGCACACCCTTGTGAGCACTAAACGAGCGAGAAACAAGCGGTTGCCCTTTGAGCGATTAGGAACGAGCCATCAGCTTCGCAAGCGCAAAAAACCGAAACCGCCGGCAAAACAAAATCCAAACGGCCGCCCGCCCACGCGCACGCCAATGAGCGACCGGTAGTATATAGATGCGCGGGAGCAAACTAGCACTAAAACAAACCATGCAACGAAAACCGAGATAGGGAGGCGCGCGAAAAAAATTCACTGTATCCCCACATAGTGGCAGCACATCACAGAAAAGAAAAAGTTGGGAAATTGGCGCGCCTTTTAAACGTACAGACGGCACCGTAAATATACAGCATCGACCATTTTCGGACTTATTCGCGGCGTCATATATTTACGTCATTGACCGTCAAAGGGTTAAAGGCAAAGCTTAAGTGTCCTCCAATTTTTTTTTTTTTTTATTCTGTCTACGTGGACGACATTCAGATAGGCTTCAAATCCTGTAACCTCGCAGTGTGCGAGAGACAGGTACAGCAGGGCTTGAACAAGGTGCCCAAGTGGGCAGAGGAAAACTGATTTAAAATCAACCCCTACAAAAGTTCTTGGGTTCATTTTACAAGAAAGAGAGGCCTGGTTCTAGATCCTTGTGTAGAACTCTGTTGACAAATACCTGTCAACAAAGAGCACAAATTTCTAGGTATTATACTTGACTCCAGGCTTACTTTCATTCGACGCAAAAAATATCTTAAAGCAAAATGTCTAAAAACAATGAACTTACTGAAAATTCTGTACAACTGGGGTAGTGACAGAAAGTGTTTAAGAATGTTTACAAAAGCCTGATTCGATCACGATTGGATTATGGTGGCGTAGTATTAACTCTGCCACCTCGAGTGCGCTAAAGATGCTAGATCCCCTCCACCATCTAGGTATCCGCTTAGCCACTGATGCTTTCAAAACAGGGTCTATTGAAAGCTTATATGTAGAATCGAATGAGTGATCACTCCATCTGCTGAGATCATACATCAGCCTCGCATATTTTCTCAAAATGCAGTATGTTCTAATGCCGTTAACGATATGACGTGTGCTACACTTGTCTGTAACCGTCCCTCTGTAAGACGGCCTTTCTCGCTGCGTGTGAGGGAGCTTAGCATTGAAATGGATGTCGCACTCCTCGAACTTCCCTTAATGCCTCCAGTTAAGCTGCTACCACCTTGGAAGTGGCAGCTAATGTGATATATTTTCTACAAGTTACAAAGCACGCTCCAGAGATTGAAATCCGAATGCATTTCCTAGAACTACACTACAAGCATCTGCACAGAATTCTACACAGATGCTTCGAAGTCACATGCCGGGGTGTCCTATGCAGCCGTTGGTACATCCTTCTCGGAATCTGATGTACTGCATCCAGAAACAAGTATCTATACGGCTGAGGCCTATGCGCTATTGTTGGCTGTAAAGCATATAAGAAAATTAAAACTCCAAAAACAATTATATATGCAGACTCCCTAAGCATCGTGAAGGCCTTGATGTCACTCTGTAAGCATAAAAATGCTGTCCTTATTGAGCTCTATTCTGTCCTCTGTAAAGCGTATATAGGTATCTAACCAGCGTGTCATTATATGCTGGGTGTGTTGCCATAGGGGCATTGAAGGTAATGTTCTGGCGGACCAGATGGCCACATCAATTGCATCGCAAGCTATTAATCCTACTGCTGCTCTCCCTGCCACATATAGGAGGCCTTTCCTACGAAGGAAACTGCGCAGGCACTGGCAACGCTTGTGGGATGCGGAAACAAATAAGCTGCACGTGATAAAGCCACAATTAGGTTTCTGGCCCTCCACAACAAAATCATGCTGATGTCCTATTCTGTCGTCTCAGACTAGGGCACACATTTGGCACCCATAATTTTCTACTTACTGGAAATGAACCTCCAGCCTGTGTTAGATGCGGGCAGAGGCTGACCGTCCTCCATGTTCTCCTGGAGTGTCGGGAAGCTGAATCTGAGAGAGACATTTTTCCCTATCATACCAGCAGCACATCCCTCTTCATCCTGTAATGTTTCTCGGTGCAGAACCGTTCTTTGCTGCCAATATAGCCCTAGGTTTCCTGAAAGAGGTCTTACATGTTATTAGCCTCATAAATTCATAGTGCATCCTCTCTTCAGAGGATGCCGCTGTGACAGTAGTTTCGTATAGCACATGCCTCCAGGCCCTTGTGTTTCAAGGGCTCTGGTGAGGCAGCAGTGCTCTAGCCAATTTTTGCATCTGATGTTTTGTATAATGTATCATTTTTTTTTTCAGTGCATTTTAATGCTCATAGTACACATCATTAGTCATCGCCATAATCTTATTACATGTAGATTTTATGCACTTTACAGTGCCTATGTTTAAGACCCCTTTAGAGCCACATCGCATCAACTTCATAGAACTCATCACTCCACTGCAAAGTCACTAAGCTGGCATGGCGCTCTTTGGTCATACCTGGCCCTTGCACCACTAAACAACCTTCATTCATTCATTCAAATGGCAGAGACATCTTCCTGAAGCGTTCCATTGTTCAGGCTAGAAGCTTTCTTCTTAGCTGTCAGAGTGGACCGTCTCCACTGTCAGACAGAATTGGAACGCACTTTTGGTGACCACCACTGAGACCATAATAAATGATGTTTATGGGAGCTATAGTATGGCCTGCACACTTTCAAAATGAATCATTACGAGACAAAAATTGTAATACTGATCCAGGAATATGTAGGGCTATGTAATACAAAATATTTGTAGAAGTGAAAGTTGTGCAACTGAAGTTTGTTGACCTGCAATTATGGTGAATACTGTGGAGTTTAGGTGGAAGATGTTACTTTACGAAAGTTCATCTAATAGGTTTGCTCAGATGATCTTTGCAGAAGTTGTATTTAAATATACTCGATATTCACACATAGATGCATATTTTATCATTGCAGTCTGCAGTGGTTGCGGGGCTCTCTCGAAAAAAATTCGACCAGCCTGTCTAGGCTCAAGGCGTCTGTTGCTGCTGTTGCTAGCTTCACACCTCAGCCGTCGCCTGTTTCGGTCCTTGGAACATACTCTGACACTGTAAGTAAAATTATTATATACTGATCATATACATCTAAACCTTTGTAACAAACGTGGATGTAATGAAGTAAATCTAAAATTTCACATGCAATGCTTTATTTCACTGAGTATTCTGCTGTAATGAACCCGAAAGTTCAAGATCTCGGACAATAGTGGTTACAGCCAAGCAAATGCAGTAAGATTTCGTTATTGTTAATTTGGAAAATTGAATACATAATCTGGACTTGCCTTCTGGTCCCAACAAGCGTATGCATTATTTAATTACCCATCGTGGTTGCTTAGTGCCTATGGTGTTGGGCTGCTAAGCACGAGGTCACGGGCTCGAATCCAGGCCATGGCGGCCGCATTTTGATGGGGCCAAAATGCGAAAACACCATTGTACTTAGATTTAGGTGCACGTTAAAAAACCCCAGGTGGTCCAAATTTTCAGAGTGCCCCACCCACTACAGCTTCCCTCATAATCAGATCGTGATTTTTGCACGTAAAACCTCACAAATTTTTTTAAAATTACGCATCAGTCTCGATAATTTGGACGTATTTGGTCTTGCGCCAGCTAATCCATATGACTGCCGTAGCATGCAAAGCACAGACCATTGCAAATCTTCAACGCTGTGGGCTGTGCTAGTATCCAACTGAAACGAAGCGGCGGAGTTCGCATTGTCATGGTCATCCATGAGAACCACAAACACTGTTTATGCCTTTTATTGCAAGTGTTCAAGGTGTTTCGCACCACTCATGTCATCATGTTGGTTAGCACTAATGCATGGTCACCATCCATGGTCGTGCTGATAGTGCCTATAGATTTATCTGCAACTATCATGAAGAGGACTAGTTTCTTTTCGATTTTGTGCATGGCTTGCAATGTCGCAAATACTGCAGAAGCTTTCAAAGATGTAAAGCTATCCTAAAGTGGCCTGCACACTGGCGTCAAATCTGCTGACTACACACAATAAACAATTACCATATCTACACGATTGTAGGTCGACCTGTTTACTTAAATTTGAAAATCTGAAGTGGAGGGGGTGGGGGTCGACTTATAGTCGAAACCAAAACAAGGCAATGCCAAAAAAGCGAGACCAACGAGATATCAGGGGAGCTACAATGTAGTTACAATTTTATGTTTGCTCTATGGCCCTACCCATAGCTTTTCGCTATCCCACGCATTTGTTCGCTTTTCGGAAGAGTTTTACAGTGCACGCAACACCCATGTGTGGGGTGTCGATAGTTGACGGAAGTGCCGCTGTTCTATTCGCGGCGGCACTCTCTGAACAGCAGCGCTTGCGGGGAGTATCGATAGTTCATGGAAGAGCAGACACTGCTCACGTCTTTCTCTTTCCCTGTACCTCTTAGTTTGACGCGTTCGTTTTAGACTGCCGGCTACATGCTACTTCCATGCTTCCTCAGTTGTCATGAGTGCTCCCGGCCCACTAAACATTCGGCGATCGTTCACAGCAGCGTTCAAGATGGCTGCCATCCTTTACACCCGGGAGACAAATCACTGCGCAGCCAGCCGTAAGTTCGATGTTTCTGTATGGGTGGTGCGAGAGTGCTGACTGCAGCGAAGCAAAATTTTTACCTATGACGGCAAGCGAAGCATTTCCCACAGGCCGAAGTTGGGACGCTTTCCGGAGCTGTAGGCCAAGCTTGCGGCGTACGTCGCTGAAATGAGTGATCAGTCCCCGCCAGTGAAATGCGATGTGGTCATGAAACAAGCCTGGGTCTTCGCCTTTTAAGGACCTGCTCTGCCATGAGTGTGACTGGCTGGTGGCAGAAGAAAGTTACGGCGGTTACAGCAGCAGAAGAAGAAACTAACCGGACCTGTCAAAAGAGGCTCCCTGACGAGTGCGTGTGGTTGGGTGTATTCGGTGTAGGCTGCTGTTCCACAAGATGTCATGGTGCGGTCGTTTGCCAAATGTGGAATTTCGCTCAACGACGACGCGCTATGGGACCGTAGCAGCAATGACGATTGCAGCACTAGTGAGGACAATGGCACAAGTGAAGACAAGTAGTCCAGTGACCATGCCAGCCACTAGTAAATTTTCGTTATTTAATGCGCCCTCGGGTATGTTCTCTTTTTTTCTTTTTTTTCTTTTTTCCTGTGACACGTGATATGGGGATGTCAACTTACATTCGAGTCAACTTTCAATCATGTAAATATGATAGTTGCTGGGCAACTCACTGGCAAAAAAAAAAGTACCTAATCGGGATGTGCACATGGCAATAAAGTGCATGTGCACTCGGATGAAGATACGTGCCTCATACCATTGCTACACTGTGAAGGAAGTTGCAACACTGTTGACACCAGTGGATAATTCAGCACTTGGAAAATTCCGGCATCTTTTTCTGTCCATGAAAACCAAATTAAAGATTTATCTGTATCTGTTTGCTCAGCAGCCCAAGGTATATGTTCTGGTGACAAAATGTCAAATACTCTGCAAGAACAACTTAGTACATAGCACATTCCTGAATGCAAACATGTACAGTCTGTTTCACACTTGGGGGAAAACTCTGAGCACATTGCATCACAATGCAGCGAGTGCTTGAGTCAGGCGGCAGCATCTCGCGCAGTTGCTGGAGGGGCGGAGCATGGCGGGGTCTTGAACGGCGTCGTCTGCTACGGCGGCGCACGCTGGCCGCATTGTCGGGAAGCCTGCTACTGTCAGGGGCAGTGGGTGGATTTCATCGTTACTGCGTAAAATGAGCCGGTATATCATTAAAGGGGTCCATGGAAACATAAGCAGAAAAGCGGATATAATTGAGAAGCATAACTTTCTCCACAGAAATTTAAATCAAATTAATTTTCGTTTTCATTCATAAAAAGTTTGAGTCCCACCATTGCATTATTTTTGTTTGGGTTTGAACTTCACCTCATAGCATGTGGTCTGTGTGGTGAGGAATAAAATGAGTTCGTAAGAATTTGAATCTTGAAGGTATGCTTACTTTTTTGTGCTACGATTCTTTTTGTGCTCTAGAAATGGGTTAGAACACCATTTCGAAGCGAGAAGTTATAAATGCTTTTTCACATAGACCTGATAGTGGTGGCCACAAACTGCTGTTATTTCTTGTTTCAGCTTTGAAAGGAGGGTTAGGAGGTGGAGGTCAATGTCACTCAGGTCCTTCTCACTGATTCACCTTTTTGGGGTCAATTTCTTTTGCCATATGCGACTGCCCAGGGTTGATTTTTTTTTATTGCAGATTTAAATTCTCCAGGGGGACCTATTTCGAAAAACATTACCGTAATTTTTGTAGGGTGACCGTAAAGTAACAAAAGATATTTTGCATTGGTATATATGTACTGTTTATTCATGAATAACAACAATAAAAAAAGAAATACACTTATAAGAATTAAAATTTGATGCATTGTTATACACATAGTTCAAGGCTTAGAAAATGTGCACACGAGAATATTTCGCAAGTCTCAAATGTTCCTGCTCTTACACTAATACTTACATCCATAGCGTAATTGAACTGCATAGGTGAGCGCACTCAAGAAAAGTGTTGTTGTGTGCCCATCAAAAACGCAAAACGTGTGACCAACTTCCGCTAATCTTCATCTTATCGCCAACCAGAGGCAATTAGTTTTCACAAGTCTAAAAAAATAAAAATGAAAGAAAGGAAATGCATGCACGGCGGCATCCTTTTTATGTGCACCCCTGTGAGCAATAAACAAGCAAGTAACAGGCGGTCCCCCTTTGAGCAGTCATCAACAAGATAGCCATCAGTTTTGCGAGTGCAAGAAGCCAAAACCGCCCGCGGAACAAAACCCAAACTAACCACTGCCCACCCGCTGACGTGCCAATGCGCGAGCAGTAGTGTATAGACGTGCCGGAACAAACAAACCATGCAACGAAAACCTAGAGAGGGAGGCGCAAGAAAAAAATTCCCTGTATTCCCGCATAGTGGCAGCACAAACCAGGAAAGAAAAAGTTAGGAAATTGGCACGCTTCTTAAACATACAGGCGGCTCCATAAATATATGGCATCGACCATTTTGGATTTGTTCGCGGCGCCGTATATTTACGTCATTGAACCTGAAAGGGGTGAAGTATTGCTCCTTTGTTTGAAATTCTGTGCCAACCATTGGGTCCTAGAGAGCATGGCATTAGGTTTCTGTCTGGAGAAAGAGAATGAGAAAGTAAAAATGATCTTTTAACTTAGCGTGAGATGTTGTAACTTTCGTTGCCTCTCCCTGCAAACAGTATCAGCAGCTACGAGCAATTAGATCTTTGATCTGAGCACGCAGGCTTGACCAAATTAGGCCCAATTTATGGCAATCACTTTGTGCGTCTTTGTTTTGTACCAGCTATGGTTCGCGCCCCTCTTCATGCCAGTGAAGCTTACACTGTAAAAGTGACAGTGACTGTGATGCAAATAGGACCCTCGTAGCCACTAATCTGTTTTTTCCGTGTGTTTGCATGGTCATATCGATTTTTTTTTTTTACAGGAAGGAAAAATGCCTCGAATCTACTGTAGAACCTCGTTCTTACGTTCTTACGTTTTGGAAAAAACTGCGAGAAAAAGAGCACCAACCGGGAAAACACAATCCGAAGTAACAAAAAATATTGACAAACTCAATCATTGCTGACGCCTATGTAATGCGAAGCGTCGCGCGGATAGTTGCAAGACGAGATGTGGACGCGATTCAAGCTTTTAGTGCTGCAGCGGCCCGAGACGCGTTTTCTTGTTTTCCTGTTGCATGGTGTTTTAAGAGGGCGACAGGAAACCAGCACGAAATTGAGCTGATGTGTGAGCCCCGATACTGCCAAAGTGAAACGTCATGTCCACATTGCCCCACCTTTAGCAGGAAACGGCAGCACGTTTGGACTATCGCCTGCTAAAAGTGTGCAGTACACTACCAATGCTACTGTGCACCACGCGCTGTAAAACAGATAAGTGAACATACTTATTGTGATAGGTTTGGCGGCGGTAGCTATGAATGTGGTGTGCGATGACCCGGGCGGAGATTTGCTGGTACCTGAATAAGAAAGTGTGCTTGTCGTCATTTTCACATGAGGTGGGCGGGCAAGTATTTTGGTGAAGCTACCACAGCAGGCAGCTATATACTGTTCCTGATGTTGCGCACCTAGCGCTTTTTCTTGTTTACACGGGATCTAGCAGCTCGAAAACGTATTATACAATCGCAGTTTGGCAATATACTGAACGTTGGTGCTTGAAAATCGTGTTTTCCGGGAACGTATGAACCGGTAAAAAATGAGCATAAATCTATTGGGTAGTTTTTTGTGTTCTCGATTGCAAACATTAGCACCGGGAAAACGTACTTAACGGGAATGTATCAACAACATTTTGCTGTATTTCAATTACTGACAAACTTTTGCAACATGCAAAATGAGCACTTGTGGACTTAGGCGATTTATAAAAGCGACTGTGAGCTAACACAAAGCGGCGGCTGAAGCAAATAAAAATGCTGACATTCTTTACTTGCCTTGGATGGAAGGATGGGTAACATCATGCTGGTTGCCTTCAGGAGATGCACTTGATTCTTCCGTGGCTCTATTTTGCACTTGTGCTCAGAGCTTTCAAGTAGCACCACATTGAATGTTGTGATGCAGCCACACAAGCAACCAAAGTATGCTTGACACATGCGATAACAGCCACGCTCGTGCCCCCTTTTTTCCCCGATTCACGACAGCCTCATGGTTGAGCTTCCTTTCTTTTTAAGCCAACCGATTGTCAGAGAAGCAGGCAAAATGTACAGCTGTTTATTATTAGAGGCATCGGGATATTTAAGCTAATGATATTGTTAGATTCTTACTTATGTTTCAGATCATGTTTATATGTAATATACAAAAAATACAGTACAAAAGAACCGAAAGCCATATGCTATGGATACACCACCATACTCAGTTTGTATTTCCCGCCAGCTATCAGGTGAAGTCGAAGCGCAAACCAAGATAATGCAACGATGGGACTCATATTCAAAATGTTTTTTTTTTTCTCATTGAAAGCTCAAAATTACTTTAAGATTTCCATGGTGAAAGTTATGCTCCTCAATTACACCTGCTTTTCTTATTTTTTCATGGACGACCTTAGTGTGTTACCAATGTCGAAACATAGGCAAAAATAACGTGTTTGCCAAATTCGGGCTTGTACTTTAGAGCCTGTGTGCAGCACATAGGCAAAAATAATATTTTAGAAAATATTACGTTTTATCGCAGTTATGCAAAACTTTCCCGCCTGCGCAACCTGGATGTAATTCCAGGTTTTTTCCCCTCACCGTTTTTCATGAAAAATTTCCCAAAGACGTTATAATTTGCCATTTTCACCTCTGTGCTAAGGAGTAAAAAACAGTTATTTTCTGAAACTATTTTATAATGAAAGAACAATGTTCAGACAACACAAAAACACAAATTTTGAAAGAATGCGCAAAATGGCCGATTTCTGGCGAATTTGTTTTTTTGCACCTGGTTTTCTACCATTTTGTGAAATTCAAATGGCTCTCGCATGCCCAAAAATTTTTGGGAAATACTGTGCAAGTAATGCTTCTATACGTGTCATTTTAAAAAATTTTTTTGGGCGCCACGGTTGGGACAGTTGGTGTGGAATGACCCTAAATGGACCTTTCTCGCTTCATTATTATGGCCCATTGTAACGAGCATCATTGTAACACCATTTTCATGCGAAGGCATCTTCATTCCAATTAGGTATGACTGTACTAACACCTTTATTTTGTAGGTTTGTAATGCAACAACAATGACAGTAGTGATTACAAATTTTGTTATCAGCATATTCTCATGTGAGAGCTGTATGTTTCTCTATTATTTTTTTTTACTAATTCTTTTAAAATTGGAGTCCAATTATTTAGGGGTGGCCTGTGCGCATATGAATATAGAATCATACGTACTTTGATCTGATTTGAAGAATGCAAATGCTTGCTACCACTGCATACGAAAGCCAGAAAGTTTATGCCGCATCAGTTATTGTCACTGATGTGTAACATTGAAGCTGAAATAGCTTGAATTTAATTAGCACTGGAGACACATGCTAAGTATGGACCCATGTTGGCAGGAGAAGGACGAACAGCAGCCAGTTAAACATGCTGCAAGGCTATGCGATGAAAACTTAAATATGTTTTCATACAAAATATGAGTGAATGCTACAGGCTATATAGTGGCCACATTTTTTTCAAGCAGCATCAAAGTGATTAAAACTGCACGAACGTGTGGCATGTAGTGTGGAGAATAGGTGCAACAGAACGTGAAATGACAGGAATGCTCAGGGGATAGTGTGTGGCTTAGATATATTCCTATGGTCATTGGGGTAATGTGCTGAGCTTGAAAAAAAAGTGCAGGCTCTCACATATTAGCACACTACACAAATGCATACACACAGTGAATGTGTGTACATTTGTGGGCACGGTGAGTGCGTGATGAGGCAAGCTGTTCAAAATTTAGCAAGCATATGGACTGTAATAGCAAGGAGACAGAAGAGAAGCTTGATATCAATGCCACCAGATGATGCACTGCATGCTGCATTGCAGCATTACTGGGGCATGGACACGCTCACACCACTAGATGCATTAAAGAATGGCCTAAAACGTTGTTGTGGCTCTTATGCAAGAATATACAGTAGATATTTGTTATGCAAGACAGCCTGTAATCATAACCATTCAACAGAGGGAACCCTTTAGGATACATAACAGAAAATGTCATGTATAATACACAAAACTAATGATAGTCTACGGGGAGTATTTAGTCTGATAATGGTGCAACATTGGAATGAATCCCATCCATGACAGCCGCATTTCGATGGGATTGAAATGCAAGAACAACTGTGTACCGTGCATTGAGTGCACATTAAGGAAGTCCATGTGGTCATAATTAATCCGGAGCCCCACACTACAAAGTGCCTCATAATCGTATGGTTTTTGCTTGTAAAACACCAGAATTTAATTTTTTTAGACATTGGAATGAGATACTGGACTTTTTCAGGGTTACAAAGCTAATGGATGCAGTTCAAAAACACATTTACGATGGAGTTACAGATGACATATGGTCTGTCATACTGTTTTTGTGCTCTTTTTCTCACTTATGCAATATCAACAACCCCTAGTGTTTTTTCCCAGTTGTCAAAAGCCTGAATAGCAATTGTGAGGGTTGATTTGCTTTTTTCTTTTTCATTTTTTCCAGAATATATGCAGTGGAATCTCATTAATTCGTACTTGTGGTTTATTTGAAATGATATTGCGACGGTTAACTAAAAATACCGCACTGCTGACCGTGCTCTTAGCAGCATGTCAACTCGCGTGGCGGCGCTTCAAACCTGGCAGTGCAGCCATGCGGCGGCTGTTGCTTCCATCTCCTATTGCAAGTACCGTATCTTGGCGTATATAACCCGCACCAAAAATGCAAAAGAATTTAACATTAAAGTTGGGGTGGGGCTTAAACATGAATTTTGCCTAACAGTGTGGCTTCATGGCTGCAAGTGCCATGCTGCCATGCTTTCGGAACTTATCACTCGATGATGATGATGAGCTTCCTATAATTCAAACTCCATCTACAGGCAAACCCACTTATAACAATATTCAAGCACCAAGGAAATCCCATTGGTGATAATCTGTAATTGTTATACTAACCAATAATTGATACGACCCGGTTGCAGGAAAAAAGCTGAAGGGACAAACATTCAAAAATTTTAATTAAATGAAAAGAAGTACAGTTGAACCTGTCTATAGCATTACTCATTCTAATGAGGCCCTGAACAACGTTCTATTGAAGTCGAGAAATGCATTTGCAGGGTGTCTACCAACCGGGAAAACCGGGAATTCTCAGGGATTTTGAGTATTCTGGAAAAAGTCAGGGAAAACTCAGGGAATTTGGGCCTCTATCAGGGAAAATTAGCAGCAATTTTATTGGAAGGGTCGAAAGTCGTGGTAATGCTGGATCGAGTAACAGACAGGAATAGTAATGAATCGTCTTTGATGCCCTGTCGTCGGCAGGAGGAGTTGCCAGTGTACAGTCAACGAGCAACTTTCCGGATTCCAGATAATTTGGACGGCTCGCGGCCCCGCCACGTACCCCATAGAGTCAACGTATGAAAACGTGAAATTTCCAATGCAAGAACTCTTCGCCGTCCGAATTTCCGAACGTTTTGCCGTGACCGCAGGTCCGAAGCGACAATAATCAAAGGCACCACTACTGCCATTTTGATTACTTCACCACCTCGAATCGGCACTCTCGCACGCAGATCTGCTGGCAGCCGTTTCCACCACTGCGGCAACGCTAGGCCTAGCTGCTTCCACGTTCGCTATGAAGCTTCTTGCCGTTGGGTGCAGAGTTTTTTATTGAAAGAATTAGCTGCTGTCAGCAATGGCACGGACTCTGCCTTTGTGGTCCTCGCAATTGGCTTAGAAACTTGGAAAACACGGTGTGTTGCAGAATGGTGGTTCCCGACAGTCAGCTTCACCTCTGTACATAAATGTTACTTGAAGCTTACGCCGAAGTATTGCAGTGAAGCATAACAAGCATGAGAAGGGGCCACGGAACACAGTATGTATTCCTTAATTATACACGCAGGCACCCGGTATTTCCTGTCACAGTACGAGCATCGATATGCCTAATATGTGTACCAACAGGCCTTCAGAGCGTTTTCGAACGTTCCTGTGGCAGTTTGAGCCCCTGGCAGTAAATGACACAGATTTTTTTCCAAGTGGCCGATTTTTCGGACGTTTTCGCGGCCCCTAGGGAGTTCGAAAAATCGGTCGTGGACTGTGCAACTGACCAAGATGCTTCAAATGGTCCTTGGAGCGAATGAGTGGCGGAAGGCGGACATGAACAGAAATGACCTACGCATTGAGGAATAAACGGGAATGAAAGCTTGCTGCCGCCATTTTGAAGGAGCTTGAGCTCAAAAAATAAAGTTTTGGCTGATGCTGAGATGCAGGTGTCCCTCATCCAAACCAAAATAAACTCTTTAAAGTTGTAAAACACAACACTCGGTCGTTGTGCGCGGGCTGAGAGTATGTCAGGACAGTTGAGGTTGATTTACGAGCTGTTGAGAGAGAATCTCAACTGTGACAGAGTTCGGGCCTCATCCCGCTGAGGTTGCTATCAGTTGATAGAAATAGCTCATATTAGAAAATATTTGCTTCTATATGCATCTCCTTTTTATTCGTATTTGATAATGTCTGACCCCATTTGCAATTTTTTGCGAAGACACTTTATTTGCTGTGAATTTTACTAACCCATGCCTTCTATACTCTTTTTGAATAACATAAACACTGCTCCTTAGTATTCAAATTGGATTAAGTCACATTGTTATTTTTTTCGTGTGATTACTAGAGAGTGGCAGCATCAGGCGATATGGTTTCAGTCCGTCTTGACATAAAACATAGTTATTCATCACTCCGGGAAATTAGCAATGGCGCTCAGGGAAAACCTGGAAAACTCAGGGAATTTGGAAATGTCAACTTGGTAGACACCCTGATTTGAAGTAAAATAGCCTATTTCAAAAATACTTTGCCACAAAAGGTACTTCAACACATTTAGCAGAAGCGGAGTTATTGGCAGTAACAGTTCGTGTATGATCCCCTTTGCAGTGCTCCTGCTCCTTCTTTAATGCCTTGCACTGTGAAGGCTACAGTGGAGCAAGGCATGCACCCAGCACTCCACCTATTGAACGTCACCATAACGCGCAGTTCAAATTTGATTTTGGATGCTCATTCAGATGCCACTATTTCAGATTATGGGGCCTAGGACATGCCAAAAATTGTTGTCTTTGGCTAGCCGTGGTGCGCCCAGTGAGTGGATTTGTTGCGGCCACCCAGTATTTGCGATACATAGCGTTTGCTTTGTGCACAAGAGGGCTTAAGTGCGCACTTGCACTCATATGCTCCTGTCTGGCTGTGCTACAAGTTGCAGACCGGCTTTGTCCTGCACCAGCTTGACTGACAGATAGTAGCCACTTCCAACCTGCACAACTAGAAGTTCATTACGAACCAAAGTCTGCCAAAGCATCTAAATCAGGATTGGCCAGTAGTAAGCACACGCTGGCAAGTGTGCGTGTGGTCTGACCTTAAAGGGCCCCTCACCAGGTCTGGCCATTTTGAGCTGACAAGTGCAGAGCATACATTTCGCGATAACGATCCTGTCTGCTCAGTGTTACATCGCTATGCACCGCCGAAAGATCTTAAATTTCAAACCGAACGCCGTTGTTTATTCTCCTCATGGCCGCCGCGCTCTAAGGTGGAGAATGACATACTCGCGTTCCTGCGCCTACGTACTCGAGTCCGCAGTGTGACGTCGCTCGTGGTGACACATGACTTCGAGAATTATTCAAGGCACCATCTGTTATTTGTGTAATTTGTTGCTTGAATTGACGAATTAAAGTTTAGAGAAATAATAAACACACAAACGGAATGTCTGTTTGTTTTTTGTTTTACTTTGCACTGAAGCAAGAAAGATGTACTTCCACTTCGTCTCCTTGTTTCCACAATCATGCAGTCATGTGCGCAGGTACCAAAACTATGACATTTTCTACCGTGTTCCAGCGCGTGATCATGCTCTGCCATCCGCTTGTTCTGACTCATTATTCGTGTAGCACTGAATTATACCGCTGCTCATGTGTCCTTGGGCACAGCGCACAAAATTGTTCGCTTCGCGAACGAGACAACAACTCGCGTGCAATGCTGTCAGCGGAAGTGCATAGTGCCAGAAAAAAAAAAATTAAGGCAGGGCCTGTGACGAATGCGCCATGCGATCCGCGAGGTCCAGTATAGGAGAACGCCTTCGCTTGCGGAGGCTACACTGGTCGAGTGGAGAGAGCGTCTTGCTTGGCATTGGAGCCCGCCTGCTGAAATCACTGTTCGCGGCACTGAAATATTTCTATCTCGGCTATTAATGGAGCCGATTTGAATAATTTTTGCAGCAGAACGCTCCCTAGAGGACATGTAACAACTTCCAGCGTATAACCAATATTTGCTATGGGGCCTGGTGAGGGGCCCTTTAAGTTTTGCATGGTTCGTGGCTAGTTGAGTGTTCAAAACTATTCAAAATAAGCGAGACCCAATGGCTGTGACACCATGAATTCTTTGTTTAGCGCAAAACAACAGACACAAGAAAGACGACCAGGACAAGGCGCTACTCTCAACTCAAGTTTTTCTTGTGTCTGTTGTTTTGCGCTAAACAAAGTATTCATGGATTCGCACCAACTAGCCCGCCAATGCATTGGGCTGTGACACCAATAAGATGTCTACCAAATTTTAGTTCCTATGAGGGGGGCTTCAGCTGAGCCTGAAAAGACGACAGTCGACTTCTTTCGGAACTGCGTACTTCTTATAGAAATTTAAAAGCAGATTTTCGCTTACTTCAGCCTGTTTATTTAACTGCGTCAATAATATTGTTACGGCGCAACCAAGAGCAGTGCCAGTCAGAAGACAAGTCGACGTGTAGAGGTGGAATCGCTCTCAACAGCCATCTTGTTTATGTGTTGTTGTCTCTCGAGTAAATATTGTAAATACGTATATATATGTGACTTCTGCAATGTAACAAATTGGTGAGAGGTGCGGGTTACCCACGAGAAACAAAAATGGAGCTCTGCAGTGGTCATTACCTCGGACTGGACAACATAACGGATGAAACAGGGCCTGACATGGCGCGGCCCACATAACGCCTACGACCCCGACGGTTGTGCTGGTTCATCCGAGTGACATGGGAGCGTTCTGCAGCACCAACCACCTTGACATGGAAGAGTGGATCACCACATATGAGCGTATAAGTGCCCACAACAATTCGGATCTGACAATTATGTTGGCTAACTTGGTCTTCTACCTACAAGGCACAGCGAAGGTGTGGTATGACAATCATGAGGAAGAGCTTAATGACTGGGACGCATGCAAACAGAAGCTGAGGGACTTGTTCAGCTGTCCCGCCGAGCGGAAGAGCACCGCTGAGAAAGAACTGGCGACCTGCGTCCATACGTCTGCAGAATCGTGCTTCTCTTACATCCAGGACACGCTGGCTCTGTGCCATAAGGCCGACAGCGATATGGCTGAGTCGGGCAAGGTTAGGCATGTACTGAAGGGGATTGCTTACTGAAAAATCCGCACCATGCACATCGGTGGCTGGGCCAGGACAACATTTAATGCTTTGATGCGTGTTAATGTAGGCGTTGTGCGAGAATGTTAGAGAGGGAGTGTGAGGAGGAGGAACAGTGGCGATAACTGTTGCAGTAAGCCGGCGTGGCATCATCCCGATGTAGCATCTCGTTCACCCTGCGGTACGTAGCGGTCTGGGGGTTCTCGTGTCCGGCCCGACTGGTGCAGCGCTGGTGTCGGGGTGCTCGGGACAGCCTTGCATATTCCTGGCCCCTGCCCTGGTGTCCCAACTACTTGGGAGCTGGCGGTTCCTTCTTGGCGCTCAGAGTCGCAGGCTCCGCCGTCCAGGTCATGCTCCCCCACTCGTGGCTTGATCTGGTTGCTGTGTTGACGAATGTTCTCCTGCTTTGGACCATCGGTGTTCACCATGCAAATGCCGTCCGATGACGTGATTCAGGCTGGGATCCATGGCACGCCTCGCCCGAAGTTCTTAGTTCAGGCAGGTTGCCCCGGCTGCAACACACCAGGAATGGGGCAGTCAAATGGAGACTGTGGGGTGAGAGGCCCCGGTGGTGCCACTGCGTTGTCCAGTCTGGAACAGAGCTCATAGCCCATAAGGAGTTTTGGGGGGGTACTGCCCCGGCCTGCGGCGTCCTTCGGTACCTGCGCTTGTTTTCAAAGACCCATGGACATTCTTCTTCAAAAACTCTTCAACAGTTCACACGGCGCGTTCCGCAAGCCCGTTGGACTGTGGATGATACGGTGCTGTCCGGAGATGTGTTACGTTATTCAGCTTCATAAACTCCTGAAATTCAGCACTTGTAAATTATCGTTATCAGATACCAGCATCCGGGCCAATCCGAACATGCCGAACAAGGTGCGCAGGGCTTCTATGGTGGTGTGGACTGTGGCGCTTTTCAGGGGTACTGCTTCGATCCATTTACTATGTGAATCCACAACGATCAGTAGCATGTGTCCATCAATCGGCCCCGTAAAGTCAATATGCAGCATGGACCATTGCTCGCCCGTTTCTGGCCATGCGACTGGGGATTTCTTGGGGGGCATAGGCACTGCTTGTATGCAACTGGGACATGGCTTAAGCATGTTCTCAATCTCGTTATCAATCCCGGGATACCACAGCAGGGAGCGGCTTAGCCGCTTCATTGAGAAAGTACCTTGATGGTATCATGCAGCAGGCGTAACATTCCCGCTCTTGCGCTGTTAGGCACGATTACGCGATGGCCCCAGTATAGAAGCCCACGACTCCACGTTATCTCAGCCTTCCTGTTGACGTATGGTCGCAAATGCAGGCCCTTGGACCCTAAGTTTCTAGGCTATCCTTCCCGCACCCATTTGTCCTCATTGTGCGAGGTGAGAGTGGCCAGTTTCACGGACATAGCACCGTCATTGAGGTTTTCCGGGAGCAAGACATACTCGCCATCCCCGGTTTCTTCCAAGATCTGTGGCTGAGACGTTGCGGATGTCGGGAGTCGGCTGAGGGCATCTGCTGGAACATTGTTCTTTCCCGGCTGGTGTTTGATGATGTAGTCTTATGCACTCAGCAGCAGGGCCCATTGCTGGATTCGGGTGGCCATCACCGGTACAGCCCTATCTGGATTAAAAAGTCTCACAAGCGGCTTATGGTCAGTCAACAGTGTGAATGGCTTACCGAGCATGTATTGTCGGAATTTCAAGACCCCAAAAAACTAGAGCCAGAGCTTCGCGCTCCAGCTGCGAATAATTTCGCTCGGCTTCCGTAAGTACCCGAGAACGAAAGCCTATGGGCCGACGCACCCTGTCCCCGACATCATGAGAAAGCACTGCACCGATCGCACGGTGCGCTCCCTCATGCAATGTGAAGCGTTCGACAGCACATGTTGGTAGTGCACGTTGACGTAACGGGTAAGCAGTCGCTTTATTTAGTGAATGTGAGTTTCGCAGAAGGCAAACGTTTCAGAATACGGCCCCCGGTCTACGGTATCCTGAATGCTACTGAAATCCAGCCGAGTGGCGAACCAGACGATTGGCCAATCTGTTTTGCCTGGCGACGTATTGGTCACGCTGCTCGCCATTGCAAAAAATGTACTGTCTCCTCCCCTCTGCGACTGCTAGTCACCAGTTATTATCGCCCCGAACAGAGTGATCGTCATTACCAGCCTCCATTGGCACCGCAACAGCCAAACAATGATGCTCGTGCTCCTTGGAATGATCCCTCATCGTCAATCCGACGTCACCAGTCCCTTTCGCCACCAGCTCGTCGACCATCGTACCTATCGCCACAGGCTCATCACCCACTGTCCCCAATGCAGCCCTGACGCCCATCTCTGGAAAACTAAGCGATGCAGCTCCCGGAGGTTATGCTGCATTGACGACTCAACCGCAAAGCCCACTGATCACTTTTCTGACCAAACAGAACCTGATGGACGTTTTAGTCGATGGCATCAATGTCCCAGCACTCATTGACACTGGCGCGCACGTATCCGTGATGAGTGCCCAATTGTGCCGATGCCTGAACAAAGTTCTCACACCCACAGCATCATGCACCCTCCAGGTCGCAAACGGAGCAACGCCTACCATGCTTAATATGTACACCGCTCACATTGGCATCGCGGGGCGCCTAACGATTGTTTTGTTTGTTGTTTTGGAACAATGCCCATATCACGTTATACTCAGCTTAGACTTTTTATCATCCCATTCAGCCCTCTTTAATTGCGCATCTACTGTTGTCATTCAGCTTGAACGCCCCCACGGCTGCTATAGTCCACCACTCACACAACCATGGTTATGCTTTCTTGAAGACATCCGCCTGTCGCCTCAAGCCACTACGTACGTCACTCTACTGTCATTCCCATCTGCTCCTGACGGCATCTATGTATACCTTCCACTACCGACATATTTCTTGAAAGAAATTTGGCCGTTCCCCATACCATGCTCACTAATACAGGCAATCAGACTTTGCTCCCTCTCCTTAATTTTAACTTCTCGGCTCACATTCTTCCCAGAGGCATGTCTTTGGGTGACATCTGGCCTGTGAACGATCGAGAGATATCGGCTCTTGACGCCAAAATTCTGTCACCCTCTACAGGAACCGCCGTTCACTGAGTCTCACAGATGAACTTAGCAAGATGATTGCACCTGATCTTCTTCCGGCACAAGCTACTGACCTCCGCCATCTCTTGGAAACTTACCGCAACATTTTTTACCTTGACGGCCGCTCTTTAGCCCAGACATCAGTGGTCACCCATCGTATTTACACCGGAGACACCAATTTGATATGCCGCCGGCCGTACTGTGTTTCACATGCTGAACGACAAGTGATACAACGAAAAGTCAATAAGATGTTGACTAAAGGCATTATTGAGCCATCTAGCAGTCTGTGGGCGTCCCCTGTTGTCCTTGTCGAGAAGGACGGCAGTTCACGCTTTTGTGTGGATTACAGATACTTCAGCAAAATCACATGCAAGGATGTCTACTTCTTGCCGTGTATTGATGACTCCTTGGACTGCTTGCACGGAGCCAAGTACTTTTCATCGATAGACCTCCGACCAGGCTGTTCGTAAATCTCGGTAGATGACATGTACCATGAGAAAACTTCCATCATAACATCTGATGGCCTCTACCAATTCAAGGTTATGCCGTTTGGCCTTTGTAATGCCCCGGCAACCTTCGAAAGAATGATGGACTCCTTACTTTGCAGCTATAAATGGTCCACATTTGTGTTGTCTAGACGATGTCGTAGTCTTTTCACCAATTTTCACGAGTCATCGACACGTCCATCAGCTATTCTTGCCGTTTTCTGACGCGCCGACCTGCAATTGAACTCATCCAAGTGCCACTTTGGACGTCGTCAAAGTACCATTCTTGGCCATCTCGTCAGTACCGATGGCACTCAACGCGACCCTGATAAGATTCGCGCTGTCCAGAACTTTCCTGTTCCGTCTTCCACTGCAGACGTAGGAAGCTTCGTTGGGCTGTGCTTGTATTTCTGTCATTTTATAAAGAATTTCGCCGAAACTGCTCACCCACTCATCGACTTACTTAAGAAGGACGTTCCTCTCACATGGAGTCTTGCTCAAACCAAAACCTTCTCCTCACTTGCTCACGGCTCTCGCATTGCTGGCTCATTATGATCCATGTGCCGCCACTGAACTTCACACGGATTGGGGCTGTACTTGTTCCATGGCAACGTAACGCAGAGCGCCTAATTGCATACGCAAGCCGCCTCCTGTCACTCTCCGAGAGAAATTTTTCAATTACTGAGCGGGAGTGCTTGGCATTAGTTTGGGCAGTTGCCGAATTCTGCATCTACTTGTACAGCTGCACATTTTCCGGGGTTACTGATCACCACGCCTTGTGCTGGCTCTCCTCACTTAAAGACCCTACTGGACGATTGGGTAGATGGGCGCTATGGCTCCAAGAATATTAATTTGCTGTTTTATACAAGTCAGGCTATTTGCACAAGGGCGCAGACTGCCTCTCCCATCATCCTGTTGACCGCCCTGAATATGATGCGCATGACACCGGCTCTTGCGTCCTGGCCATTTCCGATCTGGACAACATCCGCACTGAATGACGATTTGATGACTGCTTGCGTGTTCTTATCAATCGTCTCAATTCTGTCTTTCGTGTTGGTCTCGATCTTCTCGGCCTTTTTCTGATGTCGAAATCTGGCAATAAGCGGGTCATTGTCGCGACTGATTACACCACCCGGTACGCGATCACACACGCTTTCCATACAAGCTGTGTAACTGGGGTGGCAGATTTTTCGATGACATCATCCTCCATCACGGCGCACCCTGGCAGCTCCTCACTGATCGCGGCCGCACCTTCTTATCCCGAGTAGTTGAAGACCTACTTAGCTTCTGTTCTGCCGAGCACAAGCTTTCCACCACTTACCACCTACAGACAAACAGACTGACGGAGCAACTCAATAGCATGTTGACAGAAATGCTGTCTATGTACGTTTCTGATGACCACAGTGATTGGGACAGCATGTTATCCTTTGTGACCTTCGCCTATAATTCGTCCCGTCACGAGACCGCCGGAAACCCTTTTACCTTCTGTTCAACCACCACCCTTCTTTGCCCTTTGACACACTGCTTCCTTTCTCGACGAGAACACCCACTGAATATGCTCAAGACGTCTTTGCACGGACTCACACGGCACGTCAGATTGCCGGTTCCTGGTTCAATGAGTCTCAGGCCGCACAGAAGATCTATTACGACAGCCAACATAGGGATGTTCAATTTCTTTCTGGCTCCATTGTCCTCCTATGGACACCAGGTCACCGCGTCGGCTTGTCTGAAAAGCTGCTGCAGCACTACACAGGGCCCTACACAATATTCCATCAGCTTGGCGATGTGAACTACGAGACTGCTCTGCTGGACTCGCGTGTCCCCACGGATGTTGTGCATGTTTCCCGACTGAAGCCTTACTTTGCCGTTTGTTCACCTCCCTCATAGTTAGTGCCGAGATGGCGCCTTTAAAGGCGAGGGTAATGTTACGGCGCAAGAAAGAGTGGCGCCAGTCAGAAGACAATTTAACATGTAGAGGTAATGTGTAGGTAGGTAATGTAATGTGTAATGTGTAGGTAGGTGTAGGTAATGTGTAGGAATTGCTCTCAACAGCCATCTTGTTTGTGCATCGTTGTCTCTCGTGTAAATATTGTAAATACATCTTTATATGTGACTTCTGCGATGTTACAATATGCACAGTAATAGTAGGAAGAAGGGCACTGATCCAGACACCCTTCTAGACGTAAGCTATTGGTGAATAGCAGCTGCATTGGAATTATGCTAGATAATGAAATATAGCGCCCGAAAAGAGTGAGAAGGCATCTGTTGAAAAGAGTGTTTAAGAAAAAGGTGTCTTCACACTTCGCTTGCGAGCTCCACACGCCGTTTGTCACTGCAAACTTTGGCCAAGATGTTCACAACAGCGTATGGTAACCGTAGACTGCATTTTTTCACCAAGCCTGAGGGATGGTTCAGGACGCCTTTAACAATACTCGCATGCAACAATGAGCAACTGCCCCATCAAAACGTTTGTATGTGTTCTATGGTAAAATAAGCCACTTACAACAATGTTCCCCATGCCCCATCACTGACTACAGTGAACTCTCACTTGAGTGAACTTCAAAGGACCGAAGGAAATAGTTCACTTAACTGAAAGTTCACTAAACTGAATATTCACTAGACCAACATAAGACATGGCATACAGAGTCAAAAGTTTGAAGTGCAATTCATGGAGCAAAAGACATGGCATCCGTAGTGTTAGAAATGTGTGAAATGGAATTTGTACATATCAACAAGTACAAGGTTCATAACAGTTATAATGCTGCCTTTCTCACTTCGAAAGAAATCTGTAATCTTCTTCTGCACTTGTACTTTTAAAGCACAGGAAGTAACAAAACTGTCCAAAGAGTCAATGTTTTTGTACACTTCTTCTGGCACAGCTTGCTGTTGAGACACAAAGTCTCTCCACTTTACAATGTAACCTACAACCTCCGCTAGAGTTATAAGGCTCGAAACTGGCTTGGCAGTTGCCTCTTTGTCTTCTTCGCCTCTTCTTCAAAAGAAAGACGATGACCATGCCATGACTAGCCAGTCGGAAAAAAACACACACCACGTGGTTTGTGGTGTGACAGATCGCCACTTTGCTCTGGTGCCGTTGTAAGCGCCAGCGATGTAACTTTGTGCATGGCCTCCGAGATTGCGTGCTTGCTTGTTTTGTGCGGGCTATCTCGGAGGCCATGCCTCGCTGCCGTTCGTTTCCCGCGCCGCCGCTTTGCCCCAGGGGCGCTGTAGCGCCAGCGACGTTACATTGCTACTGGAGCGGCGGTTTGATGAGGGCGGGCATCGGTTCTGATCGTAAAAATAAGCCTTGGTCCTCCTAGCGAGTTCGTTAAACTGAAATATTGACTGTTCCGAAATTCGTTTAAGTGAAACATTTTTGCATAGAATCTATAAGAAAACTGCCGGGGATTTTTCAAAAGTTCGTTATTCTGAAATATTCGATAAACTGACGTTCGTGCAACTGAGAGTTTACTGTATAACAATTAAATGTGGCTACTGGATGAGTGTGCCAAAAAGAAATGCAAGCCGGTTTGCCAAACCTGCCTTAGTGCCACGCACCCGTGTAAAGCACGCCTTCGACGCCCATCTCCCTTCCGTCTTTACAACGTCAACAAGAGGGTGGAAGGGAGATGGGAGAAGCCCAGGCTTGGAGAGGTTGCCAATGCGACGAAGGCGAGCCGTGCAGTGCATGGCACCAAGGTGAGTGTGGTGTAGTGGCTCGCATTTTCTTTCTTTTCCCAAAGATTTTGCATTCTTTTTTCTTTCAGTGCACACACCGAGTAGCCAGATTTACTTGTTATACAGTCAAAATCGTTTATAACGAACTTGATAGTTCCGCGAAAAGTGGTCATTAAATCAGTAGTTCGTTATATAATGACTTGCCCTTAAATACGCTCAAAAATTAACCGTGCTAAAGCTGGCGTCAGCAGTTGCAACTGGGCAGCACTTAGTCAAACTTAGTCAAAAAATGCCCAATTGATAATTGAAGAATATCAATATGAGCATTTTTATGACTTAAGGGGGGATGCGGGGCTAAAATACCGATTTCGGTGAAAAAAATGTGTTTTTTGTTCTGAGTTGTTCTGAATTGCTTGTTTAATAAAGAATCTTCTCACCAAGTTTGGTAGTTATCTGAGCAGTAGAAAGGAAGAAAATGTATTTTTTTCACAAGTTGGTGGCGCGCATTTCCCGTCGAACGCGACTCTGAATGCTGTTTTTCCAGACGCGGCCGCATAGTGGGCAAGAAACGAAACGCAAAGTGAATGCCCACGTTAGGACGTTTGTTTTTCGCGCTTGTAAGAGAAATTGAGAAACTAGAGAAAACGACGAAAGGTCTAGGAGGCAAGGGGAAGCTGACACAAAGTGTTGTAAAAAAACTCACTGCTTACTATACATCTGCCCTGAAAGACAATGCTCCAGATGTAAAAAAAAAATGCAACGAGAAGTATTTGTGACGCCTTTTCACTCCAACTCAACAGATGAAGTCCCACAACATTACGCTTGCCCAGTTGGTGAGGACTCTTGGTGTCACTACAATCGGCACAGAGCCCTAGTTGCAGCGGACAAGCCACCAGTGCCAAGATCCCATCGTCCAGCTTTCAGCAGAGATGTTGCCAAAGAGCTGGTGTCTCTCTACAACAGGCTTAGGAAGCCAGAGCTTCTTGCGCGATGTTCAAGGATGCAGACACAGAATGCAAACGAGTCCTTGAATGCTCTTCTATGGAAAAGGTGCCCAAAGACAGAATTAGCATCACTGAGAACAGTGGAGACTGCAGCAGTCCTGGCTGTGCTAGAATTGAATGAAGGAGCACGTGGCATCAAGAGAGTTCTCGACAAGCTCGAACTTGAACATGGAGTCCAGACGAATAAGCACGTTCAGGAAGCAACGAAGCAAGCCATTTCACGTGCGCAGGCAAGAGCGATGGATAGCTCTAAAGTTGAAAAAAAAAATTGCCGATGCCTTGAAACGATCGCCGCAGAGCAGCGTTGTGTTGAAGAGGAGGGCTCGACATATGCAGCAGGGCACTTTGATTAATTTTTTTCTGATCATAAGAATAAACGCCATGGTCTGAAATCTTTGAATTGATTTTTCTCAGTTTGCACTTTTTGCAAAAGAAAGAGCTTTAGGAAAAGTATCACTTCCAAACTGCTTTTCCAAATGCTTCCTCCAACGTGTTTTCTAGACGGAAATATTGTGAGGAACAAGATAAAGTACTTTTCAGATGCCTAAGTGTTTTTCAACATATTATATTTAGCACATCTTTGACATGTAATGACAGCGAAAATAATAAACTTCATTTTCAGAGTGATGGCACTTTTACAGAAATGACATAAAAAATGTGCAACTGACCTTATCCTGCACTACAAACCATCTAGAACGGATCTAATGACAAATAATTTGAATATTTTAATTATTTTGTAAACGATAGTTTTCCTAAGTTGACACACAAGATTGCTCAATTTCCCAGTTATAACTTCCTTTCTCGTTGCGTTAGGGTGCTGATATTTGAAAGATATTTTAATGACAACAAGATCAACTACCCCTGAAAATTTGATAAAAATTGGTTGAGCGCTTCAAAAGTTGACCCTTCACCCTAGCATACCCCCTTAAGTTTGAAAACCTATAACTCTGCTGCAAAATGGCCTAAAACAACTATATATAGCTTACAACACACTATGAACACTCATAATCGATTCCATGTGCTGTACGTTATTGTGCAAGTTGCTGTCAAATAGCTAGCTAGGCTCCAAACAAAGAACATCCTCTTTTGGATATCGTAAAAAGTATTTATCATAAAAAAAATAATTGCATTTTTGAAATCGGCTCATAAACTACAATAACTGTGCAAATTTCAAATTGTTTAAAAAATAAAAAAAGTTTTTGAAGTGTCTTGTCACCTCTTATAGTGAAGTAAGAGGTACGAAACCAATAGTGGAACTACCATATCTTCCCATGCGTTACCCAAAGACAATGTAACTTTAATGTCGTGTTTGTTGAGTTTTCTGGGAAAGTAATGTGCTTAAGCACAGGACTAGCACAAATAATCTCTCGTTTACTTCATGCGTTTGGCAAATACGAGCAACCATATTATATGTCACATTTTTTTTACTTGATTTTGCTGAACTCGGTAACCTTTATTTCCGTGTATGGAAGTTGCTTGTACTCGTGGATTTTGAGAGCGTGCGAGGAGCTCTGCATAAGCTAGTGTTTTTTAAGGTATGTCACTCCACAAAGTCGATAGGACCTTATTTATCAATGAATAACTATAATGCAGGTTGCCTGCTGCAGCTATCAATTGAAGTATACTCAAATTTTTTCTCGTTTTTGGATGAGAGGTTGCCAAGATAGTATTGATGCCCTTGATTTTCGTTTCCACTAGCACTGACATTGTTTGTTCACACTTTACCCTGTTTTCTATAGATTGTGCTGCTTACGTCTGCTTACATTTTGAATTTTTTCTACCCCCCGCCCACCCACCCCTTTCTTTTGTTGTAATGCCATGTAAAAATTTTAAAAATAATGCGACTCATCATCTTTGAGATGCTAGGCACGTCCCTGCTTCATTTCTGGGTAAAGCTATTGCAATTGGCAGTGGCAGCATTGAAGCATGTACTGTAAACGACGAGCAACTGCCTAAGCTCCAGAGCGGGAGCACTTCAGCTGATGAGTGTCTATTCTCTGGGCTCAGTGGTAACATAATCTCAACCCTACTTCTTTTTCCTTGCTTTATGTTAGAAGTCGATTCTATTTTCCCTGTGTTGGCAAGCTTGAATTAGAATCTGAGTGTTGGTGCAGCCAAAAAAAGATGTTTATATACGAGGAACGCACTATGAGAAACTTCGTGGATTTTCTCATCATGCAATTCTTGGAGTCTCTGGGGGGTTCAAGACCAAACTTAAGAGTGCTATCCCTGGCTTATGTGTATTTCATTGTCTACACTTCATTCTGCTAGTACAAGAGAAATTAAACTTACCGTATTTACTCGAATCTAAGCCGGCCCAGTATAAGAGAAAAATTAAACTTGCCGTATTCACTCGAATCTAGGCCAGCCCTAATTCTAAGCCGACCCCCAAATGTCCGAAGCCTGAAAAAAATAAAAAAAACTTGCCTTGAATGTAGGCCGAACAAAAAAGTGAGGACAGCATTCACAAACAGAAAACAGTATTTATTTAATATGAACATGTCGAGCTCACTCTACATCATCATCGCTGCTAGCCTCGTACGCTTGCAAGTGCGTGCAAGCTCGCATCCGCACACCCATGCATGCACAGATTGTGGCACAGCTCGTACGCGGCGAAACACAGCATGATCTCGGTGAACAGCTCCTCTGTTATCATGCGCTTATCATCTTTATCACTGTGATCTCGTTGCAGCACACACAAAAGGCGCCTCCCGTTGCCACCTCCAACGATAGACGTTTTATTGCGATAGCAATTATATGGACATTCCAGGCAGATTTCTGCCGTCTCCATTGCCGCAAGGTTCCGTATGAGGGAAAGCGCATGTGAGGGTGAGCCGGCAAACGCGGTTCAATCTCACATGCGCAAGCGAGGAACGTGGCACGGATGCATGCCCTCTCCTGTGGCGCGCGAGGCGGGGGGGGTAAGGCGAGGGAGCAGGGGCATTCTTCTCCGGCCGCTGCTACGGTGCCTCTATGTCCTCCTCGCCCATCGCTCCGTACAGAGTGGACACAACCGATACGTCTACTACCGCATTGGCTACGCAAATCATGGACGCCATAGGGACGCTTTGTTGGTGCTCGTGTGTCTTGAAAGCGCTCTGCGACGTGGCTAAAGTGCACACCCGCGCAGGCCTCATCTTCAAAGTGATTTGGGATGTTTGCAGAGTGCGTTGTGCTGGTAGCTTTGTATGTGCTGTGCTTTCGACGTTTTGTACGCATTGAAGCAACAGATTTGCGGAAGTCAATTAGCTCGTGGCTTCTGCCTCGATTCCTAACTCCAGCATTTTCACATACAGTTTCCGCTGTCATCGAGCGATGTGTGTTGTGTTTACCTGTGCGCGCATGACACCATGCTGGTTAATTTAGTTAAAACGCTTTGATGGGCTAGTTGGTTTGAATCCATGATAGAATGTGTAAGCACGACTGAACGAGGAACAAAGAAGCAGATACACAAAGACAGCGATGTCTCCATGTGTCTTTCTTTCTACATCCTCATTGTGTCACACTTACACATTCTACCATTGTTAATTTAGTTAGTTAGTGTGTTGGGCTGCTGAGCACGAGGTCGTGGGATCGAATCCCGGCCACGGCAGCCGCATTTCGATGGGGGCGAAATGCGAAAACGCCCGTGTACTTAGATTTAGGTGCACGTTAAAGAACCCCAGGTGGTCTAAATTTCCGGAGTCCCCCACTACGGCGTGCCTCATAATCAGAAAGTGGTTTTGGCACGTAAAACCCTATAATTTAATTTTTTAATTTAGTTAGTAATTGAATGTTCACAAGTTTATATGGCTGCTAAAACAAATTTGCTATCGTAATCAGTGTTCCGCCTTTCTGGCGGAACTGCGAATTTTTTTGTCATCCATGCTGAAGTCTCGTCCGGCTTGAACGTTTGGCGATCAGCTAGCACAACTTTGCGGCTAGCACAACTTTTAGTTTGAAAGTGGCAGCATAGTGGTATCACCTGTGTGGTGCCATTACAATAACGCCACGCCACACGCCGATACAACAAAGGCCAAAATGGTGACGTCGCTCGTGTACTTCAGTTTGCTACTGGTGCGGCTAGTAGCAGCTACAATACTGATTTTTCTAGTTGGCACTAGCTATGCACCATATTTATCATGTTCAGTTACAAACTGGCACATTTTTTAAAATCCTCGAATCTAAGCTGATCCTAGAGTTTGGTATACAATTATTTAAAAAAAAAAAAGAACTGTCAGCCTAGATTCGAATAAATACAGTAGCATTTGTGCTAGCCATGTACAAGACATTGCTGGTAATCGTGAGACAGGTGCCAGGTTCTATTTAGCATACTTGAATGCAGATCTTTTTTGTCTTCTACATTGTTCAAGCTGTAACTTAGTCGGTAAGCGGTCTTGGAGCAAATATAATTTTTTTTTCTTTGATGGCTTTTGTCTTGAATTACTAGACTGGACTCAAGCTTTCAAGTCATTCAAGTATACGGGGCTCTAAAGATACTGGACCAAGATTTTCTTCAAAGAACATAACGACTCCCCCATTATTTCGCAAATGGTAAGCATTTTGCGCCTCTGTTTATTCTCACTGCAGTGCAGTTCGCTTTGTTTTCTCAGGTGATAGGTTGCTGAGGATGAACATTTCTTGTTGTGCAACTTGAACTATTTGTTGAGATTTGATGCATAGGTGAGATCATGAGTCTGTTATAAATTGGCATGACCTTTTCGTTGCACGGTTGAGTTCTATGTGACACCTGCAGTATCACTGGACGTTCCAGATCTGCTTCTGTGGCCTGAAGTAGGCCGTGCAGCGTCCTCATATGCACATGTGCTTGAAGAACTTGACAGTTGCCATGGCCCTAGCAAATATGAAATATTGTGCTCATCTTGATGAGTAAGGCACTCATTGATGGTTTGTAGCTTTTTCCTTTGGACTTTGTTGTTTAAAGAGGCCGGAAACCACTCTTTATCGAAGTCAGGAAATGCATTTAAACTTAAGATAGACTACTTCAGAAACACTTCGCAGGAAAAAAAGTACTTCTATACATTCAGCAGAAGCCGAGTTATTGGGAATCAAAGATCGCCTCTGATCCCCTTCACAGTGCTCCTGCTCCTTCTTCTATGCCTTGCACTACAAAGTCTATGGTGAAGCTGGGCAGGCCCACAACACTCTGCTTCTAAACGTCGCCATGGCGTGCAGTTCGAATTTTATTTTGGATGTTCCACTACTTCTGATTTTGGGGCCTATGATGCGCCAAACTCCAAGGCTGTGCCTCAACTTATGATTGAGTTTATGGTGTCTCCACAGGTGTCTCATCTCTTAGCTGTGCTACAGTGTACTAGATAGCAACATGCGGTTGTGTTTCCTTGCACAGAGTGGCACGAGTAGCACATTTCTTTTCTCACCTATCTCTACGGCAATCGCGCACTTTCTGAAGGTCAAACAAAACGTCTTATGTGTTCGCTTGTGCGAGTATGTCGGCAGCATGCACATTGACAGTTGCGCTACGCCAGGGAAAATTCGACCCAGAGAGTCTAGCGTCCGCTGCAGTCAGCATGACCGGTGGCGCTGGCCTACCGTTCGGGCGCACTGAAGTGAGTGTGCTGAGTTTGCACCTTCACCAAATACAAAAATGCTCTCTTGCAGCACACATGTGCTCATCTTTTGCAACAATAGCTGATCACTGTGCTGCTGCGAGCCACATCCAATGCACCAAACTATGCGGGGGGGGGGGGGGCAAATTTTAGGTGATCATGGCAATGCTGGTGTGACGTATCCAGAAACGCCGGCCGCTGCCTACAAGTATGCTGGAAACACCGGACTGTATTCACAATTTTTAAGCAATGGATGCTGCACTGCGAACTTGTGTTGAAAGAATTCCTTGTGTTGTGAGCTTTGACCATGATGGCAAGATGACGACCCTCTTGCTTATGCCTCTTCACACAGCCAGTGTTCATCTTGAAGCAGCAGTTTGCTCATGTAGACAATGCTATATTAAATAAATGAAATGTGGGGCAATTATATTCAATGGATCCTGTCACGAGTCTTTTTCCCCGCCACCGCCACGTTCCAGTGGAGCTGGAATGCAAAAATGCTTGTGTACCGGCTTTGCGTGCATGTTAAAGAACCCTAAGTGAATAAAATTAATCCAGAGCCCTCTACTATGGCATCCCTCATGACTCACTGCAGTTTCAGGATGTTAACCACATAATTTAGTTTAGTTTTAAATGTGAGCCATTTCACAAATATTAACAGCCACTGTAGTTCTGGCAGTAATCATTTTTGATGTTACTTGTTGAGTAACCCAGAGATTTCGAATGACTCATTGTATGGTTACTTTAGTAATTTTACTGTGGCACATGCCTGAATCTGGGTTTACTGTGCTTCATTTGCACTTTCCTTTATGCTTTCATTGTCGTGCCACTGCAATCATCATCATGTCATCATTGTGGCGTCATTTGTCGAGCAACCTAGACCTGTATAATGTAAGGATTTTTACAGTGAAGCTATTAGCCTCTAGTTGGTCGAGATTTCTCGCGGTGCGTTCTCAGGGGAAAAAAAAAAAAAACGGTACCTGTAGTGATTGAAACGAAGAGTGCATCCATTCTTGGTATCACGCACACAACCTACAGCATAGCATTCGGTTCAATAAAGAACAAGCATAAAACAAGCATCCAAACCGCATCAGTGATGCTCCTGATAACAATGCGAAGCATGTAGTTTCCCAGTAAAGATTACTGTTGTGCAAGCTGCCGCGGCGACGACAGCTTGCGACGTGTGGAGTGACGTCACTGTAGCCTTTCATATATAAAAGAACCAGCCTAGCAACTGATTTCACTGTTGTTGCAGCACTGCTATAGGTAGGCAACGCATAGTTAAGACTCCCAAGAAGCAGCATGAATACAAGGAGCAGTGAAGGGAAACGAAACAGCAATACGACCAGCGGCGGCATGCTGCCAAAATTACCATTACTACCATTACTCCAAAGCAATAAAGCATTGCATACCCCCCTCAGCAGTTGTAGTGGTGGTGTTCAACAGCTTTGCCAGGCATCCACTTTCGCAGGGATGGCAAATGGTTCCCCGTATGGGTCCACTTTCCAGAATGGCAAGTCAGTTATTTTTTGGCTTGATTCTACTTATCATCCACCACTCACGATCAGCCATTACTGGTGATAATGTTGCCAGACTTCCATTGGGACCACTGCCAAAGTGCGAAAAGGAAAAGTATTGAAGTGGAGTCGTTATATTATCGCTGGCCTCATCACTTTACTACCTTGCCCTTGCCATATGGCAAAAAAAAAGTTTGCCCCACTATTGCCACTATGTATTGAGCTCGTGTGCCTTCAGCAGTGCACAGACAGGAGCCAGATGTACTAACCACTGAGCTATCGTGGAACTTTTATGCTTACAAGTTTGTGTAGTGCTCTGTGCATGCATTTCAAAGGCTGATGCATCAGGTGTCACTGTAGCGTAGGGAAAACATGTGCATCGCAAAAAAGTTGTTCTTGAGAACATGGAGGTGTTCGCTGTGGGAGCTTTCTGCATTAATGCTCTGTAATGGCCTCAATGTGGCCTCATTGCAATATGCTCACTCAGCAGTAATTCTCAGTGTTTCCTTGCAAAGATTGCTCTTCACTGTTTTGGATATCGATCAACAATGGGCCATTATCATGCTGCCACTGTCATTGTCATTATTACGTCCTCTTCATAATTTTAGTGTAGAGTTGGTAGATTTTGCACAAAGTTATATAAGTCTTGCGCAAAGTTTGGGGTGATTAACTGCTGTTGCAGTACAATAAACCCCTGTTAACTTGAAGCTATAAAAAGTGGAAAAATTTTTAGATTAGTGAAAGCATGAAAATAGAAGCCCTTTGGCTGTCTTAGACGACGTGCAGACTTTCCAAAGTACTTCAAAAACAAAACTGGAAAAGCACCATTGTCACGCTTGCAGCAGATGCCTGCCAGTGATGTGGCATTTACGTGCCACCGTCGCCCTCGCATGAAGAGAGGGTCCTAATCAAGCTGTGATCTCGCAGAAACGCTGTGGGCTCGCAAGCTGGCTTCTCTTGGGCACAGCCCGTGGGGTGATTTTGTAAACTTAATCATCTTCACCAGGGTCACAAGTAGTACACTGTGACCACATTGATGTGTAACTGACAGCATCTATAAATGAGGGGGAAAAAGACTTACTTCTAGCCACGGAGCAAGAAATATTTAGGAGTGGAAACTCCGCTGTTTGCGGCGACCAGTAAAGGTCACAATCCCGCGGATATATTTTCATGCTGGCGGCACCTGGCGGCATGGGAAGAAATTACCGCCGTTTCGGTTGCCAGGGCAACCGGTTGAGCGTGTTGCTCCCGTTCGGCCGCGCGCGCCCGACTTCTACCATAGAATAAAGAACAACTGCTTCTACCACGGAGTGGCCGGAGCTGCCGGAGCCGCTGGCCGGGCGCTGCTTTTTTTTTTTTTCTTTTTTTCTTTTTTTTTTTTTTTTTTTTTTTTTTTTTTTTTTTTCCCCGCTGCGGCTTCTACGACGCGCCACATGGTGCCGCCACTGCATATGGTAGCGTCGGCGCATGCAACAATTGTGACTTTATCTGGTCGCCCGCGCTCGCTCGCGCTGATGGGAGTTTCACCTCCTATATGTCTTACTCCATGCTTCTAGCTCACCGCTGCCGTGTGTGGCCACAACAAAGTGGTAGAGAGCAGCAAAGTGGTGAACACACTGACATAAAAAACAAATGGTGGGTGAATGGGGTGCGAGTTCAAATCCCACAAGTAGTTAGTTTGTTTGCTTTCTATGTTAAGGGTCAGAATTTTGGTCACTTAGGTGTAAATTGCAACCTTCTATGTGCTCACACAGCTGCTTATAATGCTTCTTGTCATCGTGCTTGCTTCCATTTGTTGTTGTGATGGTTTCATTTTAAAGGTTTCATCTTAAATATGTTTACAGCCTTCTTCACATGCCTGTCCCTTTTGTTACTGAAACTTTTCAGTGAGCTTCTGTAATAATGGTTGTTCTGTCTTCCTTACAGCAAGGATGATCCACAACTTTTCAACCTGCGATTGCAGCTCAGTGATGACAGTGATGAAGAAAAAAAGCCTGGTAGGAAAGTGCATGTTTTACAGGTTCAACTAGAATGCTCTGCACTGAAATGTCATTTGCTTAGTAGAGTGCCTAGATAGAAAGCAAAAATTGATAAAGATGTAATAAGAGTGTCAAACACACTAGAACTAGCAAGCGATTAATGGTAGTCCAAACAGGTGGGATAAGGCTTTTATTTCGATCAGTCACCCTTTTAAGACTTGGGCTCAGCTCAATTGAAATGGAATGCTTCAATAGCTGTGAAACCCATGCACTGTGGGCACAATGCAGCTTCTTGCAGAAGCTGAAATAATTTCTCATTCTGCAGAACGTGAGTTTGCATAGTGGAGCAGTTATGGCAAGTAGGTGTCGCATAGGAGAGATGCACTGCGTGAGATGCGAGAGAAGACCGTGCTGAATAATAGTGTCATTGAAGATTCATGGTTTGGAAGAGTGAAGTTTGCAGCTAAGAGAAGATATTAAAAGGGCTCTCTTTGTTGAATATGTATGTGCCATTGCTCAATTTTGTGAATATAGTCAGTTTAATGTTAAGAGAGCTTAACCTTTGGGCCCAACTTTTCTATTCAAATACATGTGAAATGCATAAATGCTCTGATTAAACAACCACTGAACCAATTCAAACAAAATTTGTTCCATTTTAGGAGAAAGCTGAATTCTACCAACTGCAAATTTTAATTAAGGACCACAATTTTTTACCGTAAAATGTCATAAACATGCGAGTTCCGAAAGAGTTGAGGCGAAGTTTAAAAATTTTTTTAACTACATGGAAGGCAAATATTGCAGTTTTGTAAACTGAATTTGTGTTAGCATCTGAAAGGGGCAAATGTGATCTATGAGTTTGCAGTTAATGTGATATTGATACTTTTACTAGTTCTAGTATACCACTCACAAATTAATGGTATATAGTGGAATGGCATCTAATATACACTTTTGGCAGCTTTAGATCACTTCTCAACAAGTGCAGTTTACAAAATTGTGACATTGTTTTTATTACAGAGTTCTAAACTTTTCTTAATGTTTGCTGTTTTCAACAACTTCGTAAAAAAAATATTGATGACCTAAATTAAAAATATGCTTCCTTCATTGAGTAGATTCAAACTTTAAAGAGGAGTACTGACACAAAATTTTGAAGTGGAGATAACACATGAGATCGATTTATGTGGGCACACACACACCTATCGTCTGCAAAATATCAACAGCAAACATAGCTTAGAACATATTTAAAATCACTTTTAAAGTATGTGTGCGCTGCCAGCTGCAAGATGCAGCGCCTCACGACATAGATATCGAGGAAGGATTGTAAACAACCAAGAAAACACTACATCATGAATTTCCGTTGGCTGCCATGCTGCTTGCATGTGCTCTTCTTCTCACTTATTGCTTGTAGTGCGATGCTCTCGGTGTCGCTGCAACTGCAAAGTTAAGAGGCAGTTTTGTTCGTGTCGGCAGATTTTCCTCACTATCAGGCTTGACTGCGCTGCACTGACCACGCACGAATTGCGAGCACAGCACAATGCCTTGTATATACTGCATCATTGACTTCTGCCGAACACATTCAGGGTTGGGAATAGCGATGCATCGTTTTCCCCACGGTGGCCTTCACGGGCAGAAGTGGACATACTACTGTTAAATACCGTGCAGGCCACAATGTTCGACACCGATGCGAGGGTCTTGAAGCTCGTTCTTGCTATCACCGGCTGGAGTAAAACCCCGTTATAACAAAGCTGAGGGGGGGGGGGGGGGGGTGATGTGGTGATTCAGGGTGATGTGGCCGCAGATGGTTGCACAGGCCCTCTGGGAGTAAACAAATCCATTTTTTAGGAGTGATGCCTAATGACATTGCATACAGTAAGCTTGGCTGCTGACTGTGCCACTTAAAGCTGCTCAGGATGGCCATAATTGACCTTTCAGGGCTCTCTCTCATCATAGCCTGCAGCTGCTGGAGAAACTCAACTGTCTGAATGTCGTCTGACCATTGGCAGTGGTTATTTCTGTCTTGCATGATAACTGGCTATAAACTCGCCCTAATCGGCTCACCCCCAAAAAGAAAGAATTTAGCACCATTTTAGAAGTGATCTCTAAGTTGATGTGGTCAGCGTGTAAGCAACTATTGCAGTCTAACCCTTTGATGCCCAAAACCTTATTTCAATATGGAGCATCACAGAAACTTCAGCATGCATAAAGGAGCGACAAAATATGCGAATAATGCTGTCAGAAAAAAATTGTTTGTTCATAGCTGCATAATGAGGTGTTGCTCCATAACAACATTGGGCATCTGTGGTCCTACTTCACATGGAATGCCTTGAAGCAGTTGCGGTATAGTGCCTAGAATATACTGGCTAGTGTGCCGTCCGCGGCCTCCCGGGTGGCACCAAATGCAACGAATGTCGGCGGCTGCCGCTAGGGGCGCTGCAGTGCAGGTGGGTGCCGCAGCACCATCCGGTCTTCGTAGCCCGCCGTGTTTCCACAGCATCGGCAAGCGGGCTGCTGTGCTTTTGTTTTTATTAAGCTGTAGCAGCAGCACAGTTCTAATGTGGGCAGCTGATTTATAAATCAGGGTTTGTTTTGATTACAACAGGCTTCTATAGCGCTTGTCGCTTGCACGAAAAGCGTGTGCTAGCTCAGCTGGGCTTCGAGCGGGGAACTTGATGTGTTTCTATGCTGGCGAAGAGAAAACGTAATTTTTAAGGCAAATGCCTTGATCTCCATGTTCCAAGGCCGTGTTGCGAGGTACAGAACATATCACACGATCCAAGGAAGGCCAGAAACGAACCAAAGCATGTCCAGCCATGTATAAGAGATGCTATAATCATTAGCAAATTTCATTATTGGTTATAGTGATTGGATTAAGGGGGATTAGGCTGAATTAGAGGGATTAAGGTGTATTAATTAAGGAGGATTAGGGTGGATGAAGGAGGACTAGAGTGAATTAGAGTAGGCTTTACAAGGCGTTCACCTTCGTACGTGTCTCTTCGGCGATAGCTAAGGACACTTGTTTTTTTATTCTAGCGATGATTGCAACGTAATTTTTTAAGGGTAAGTTTTAGGTTACATTTTTCATTCTAATAAAGTAAAGGAATATTAATGCATAACCATTCAAAACCGCTGTAACCGATCATCTTTTGAAATGACTTTAATTTCTCTGTTCTTTCTTTTTATTTTATTTGCTGCTATTTCTGCCTATTATCTTATTGTTGTCCTCATAGGTTTGAATGTTTTTGATTGTTTGTAAACCATGTACCCATCTCCTTATAATTCCCATTGGGCCCCGAGGATAGGATAATAAGCAAAAAAAAAGAAAAATTGCCTGTAAAAGGGACTGCACGTGGTGTTCCGTGTACTATACATTTTTTTGTACTTGGTAAATACGTGCAGATTTCTTTTTATATGTCTGATATACGTGAACAAAAATAGGAAACAGATCTTTCATTAAAGTGTAACAAAGATTTTATTTATGCGTAACAACAGTCAAACGCAGGCATATAAGACAGCCCTAGATGAGATAATGCACACATACATGAAGAAAATAGATCGCGCAGTGACGCAGTTTAAGGAGCTTCTGCCGTTGCCTTTGCGCTTCCCTCTCTTTGTTGATGCCTTTTACAAAAAAACCGAAACCTCAAGAAAATAAAGAAGTTTGCAAGCGCTGTCAAAGCTGGCTTTTCATATATGCTCTGGGTGCCGTCTGCAGCTGACCTGAAAAATCAGCTACACTCGCTACATGTAACTTGTTTCTGCTGAAGAACACAGTAAAATCATCTTCCACGGCCTTCACAGCTGTTGACAACGTCTGGCTAAGATAGACAAGCAAGGCCTCCATTGTCAAAATGGGAAGTGCAATAATGAAGCAGCGTCGTTACTAGCTTCAGCTTTACTTACGCAAAGGAAGCCTGCACAATTTGGTCAAGAAATTTGGGCAGTGATCTTTCGTGCAACACAACCTGCAGTATAGTAGATCAAAGCACTACTGCTCGTTTTTTCTTGTTTTTTTTCCCCTGGTACTCAGGAAAAGTAAGCTGAATGCTTAGCATACTCAGGGAATATCGTGGGTATAGCTTAGGGTTTCAGGCGTGGTCACGATGGAAGAATACTTCCACCGTGGGCGTGTTTTATCGCGGGGAATCTCGTGGACAACGTCATTCACGGTGATAGAGAACGTGCGCTCGACTAACCTGTTTTCGAAATGTTTTTCACAAACCGCAGCAGTTGGTGCCGGCCTTCTGTCCGTTCTCCTGATCATTCTTGCCCATTCTGCTGCCAGTTCGTATCAGATGGTAGAATGAACAAGGATACACGCCCTTTGTTCGAGCGGTAACCGCTTCTACACAACGGCACAAAGCAGGTCCTCTCCTTGCACTGTTTCTATAGCTTCGGCATTTTTTCACCGCCGCCGCATAATTCTCGCAATGACAGGCACACGAACATAACAGCCACGCACTCACTCTTTGACAACACCAAGAACAAGCACGCAACGCTGCTATAACACTGAAAACGCGAACACAGAAACCGACGCAACAGCTGCGAAACTGATATGCGAAGCAGACGACACGCGCAGTCTGCACCCACCCGTGTGGCAGCGACCTCTGCCGGCCATAGTGGGCATTCATTGCAGGCGGCGCCATGCTCGTCCATTGAAAAGAGCTGGCGCATGGCACACTAGCCAGTATATGCTAGGCACTATAGTTGCGGCTTGGAATAGACATAGGTGCATGTTACACTTTGCGCAGTATAGAAAAGTGTAGCCAGATTTGCAGTACTTACACCGGTTCTTCTTTTCATCAGACTGAGGCCAGTGATTCATGCCATCATACCTCACGTCCACTGTGGGCCTTGGTGTCACCGGACAATGGATCATCTGTTTTGCAGGCAGAATTCCAAGCTCAGTGGTGGCACCTGATCTTCTTTTCAATAGCTTCGACTTCACGAGTGCGAGGGTCTGGGCAATTTGAACTCGAAAGGTCAGGAGTGACAGCTTTCTTTTGACGGACAGCTGAGCACAGCGACGTTTGTACAGCAGCCACCCATTGACAACTGAAACATCAATCATCCAAAAAAATATCCGCATGTACCATCTTTTGGACTTGTGGTCCGTGCGATACAGCTCAATGAGTGTATCAGCAAGATCAACACCTCCCATGAAGACATTATACTCCCTTACGGCAAAAGGGCGTGGAACATCGATTATGTGCTTTTCCTTGCTGTTCCAATGCTTACATATGTTGGTTGGTTGGACACCAGCATAGCTAGACACAAGGTGGACGGAGCTGTTATCAAACCATTTGATGATTCGAATATTAGGCTTCTCACCCAGGCGAAAATCCACGGAGCCTGTTCCTTCCGCCTTGATTGCTGCATCAACAGCCAGCGGGCACTTCTCTGTCCTGTCGACCCTGATGGTGCCAACACACAGGAATCCTTTGCACCTCAGCACCTCCATAAGGCGCAATAAGGCGCAGGCTGGTAAACCAGTTATCAAAAAATAACATGCCTTTTGTGCTCCGGAAGATCTTTCACCAGATCGATGACTATATCGCCGGAGATGCTGAACCCATGGTCATGCGCAGTGCCTTTACCTTCATAGATGATAAAGTCGTGCATAATGCCGGAAGAATCTGCCCTTGTGAAAACTTTATAACCCCACTTGTGAGGCTTCGATTTCATGTACTGCTTTAGGGGTGACCTCCCCTTGAATGGAATAATTTGTTCGTCAATTCTCTGCCGCTCCTCTGGAGCCACAGCCTTCATGTTTTTCTTCAGTTGGTCTACAAGTGGGCGTGCCTTGAAAAGGCGGTCGTGGTCCTTGGAGTCCCATGGTACTGCCTGCAAATTGTCATTCATGTGTAGGCATTGATGTATGGCCTCGAAGCGATTCCTCGACATGAGGTCCGCCACAGGCTCAAATCTTGCGCCGTACTGCCGAAACATCTGGAAATGAGGTACTCTGACCTTCCCTGAAACCACCAATATGGAAAGATACTGCCTCATTTCGTCCTCGCTGATGTTCGCACAGGTGCCTTTCTTCTGGGTAGAATACAGATTTGATTGATAGCGCCGTGTGTCTACCATATCTTGATCAAAAAATGAACAAAAGTATTCGTAAGGGCTTAGCACCTCGTCGGGCGGTGAGGGCAGCTCCCCATTCCAGTCAGTGTCACCAACCGAACGGTCTTCTTTCCTCCATGTTCTGCAAACATTTTCTTTCTTTTTCTTGTGCGGAGCCACCGAGTGGGCACGAGAAGTACCCGGCGAAGCTTCAACATTATCGCATAACATTCCTTCGTCATCCTCTATGCATGGCTCTTTGTCGCGAAGATTGGTCACTATTCCTAGCGGACAGGTATCAATCAACTTTCAAGCATCTCTCGGATCATAGTCGGGGTCATCCGGGTCGCTGTCGAAGTCAGCGTCAGACAATTTACCGTCCAGAAGAAAGATAAGCTCCTGAATTTCTTCTTCAGTAAGCCACTTTTTTTCTTTTGACATCGCCATCTATATATGAAAGACAGGAAATATGATCTTATGAGGAACGCTTATTCTGTTCGGTAGAATGAACACTCTGCTATTGCTTTGCTTTACCTTCAGCACAGCAAAAACTGCCACATACGATATCTCCCTACATATGATCATGCCTCCACATAGGCCCATTGTTGCTCCTGGGCAACACCACTTTTGGCGTGTAAAAGTTCATTGTACAAATTGCGGCCACACCGTTTAACCTCCTCATAAATGTCGTACAAGGTCTTATGAGCTATTCTAAGTGTGAGAGTTGTCATAGTAGTGTCCTATACCGCCATAGCTGAACAAATTTACTCACGTGTGCGGTCCTTGCGCTGGCACCTCTCAGAACAGTCAAGAAAAAAACAACAAAGGAACGGTGCTGCCATCTCTACGTATTTACTTCAAACTTAAGATGCTCGCTAGTCTTGGTACATTCCACAGATGGCACCAGTGGTATCGTTCAGCAGGGCGCCTTCAAGAAAAAAACTTTTTAGGCTGTTGCTCCTGGGCAACAGTGGGCACTAAAGGGCTAAAGGCCAAACTACATGTACACTTGCCGGTGCTCGAAAGCTCACACCTGCACGCCTATGCATGCCCAGTTGGCGAGGGACAGATCGTGCACATTGAAGTGAAGAACGAGCACAGGTAGGTTCTCCACACAAATGTCAGTGCTCTGGCTTCCTCGCAGAAATGTGAAATGATGTCTACTAATGCGAAAGTAGTGAGCCAAGTAGGTGCACGTCTTGTAGTTTCAAATAGCCATTCCTCATGAGGTACAGCAAACGCAAGGCGCATGGGCATGAGCTTTCACATGCCGGCAAGCGTACTGCAGTTTGGCCTTTAGGCTTCATCTCCTTTGTCGGTCTGAAAGCTGATACCTTGGAATAACTGTGTTAGATAGTTGACAGAAGGGTTGGTAAAGACGAGGTCAACATGTTCCTGCCCATGGGAAGCACAGCAGTTTTTCGTAGTCTACAGTCGAACCCGACTATATCGAACCCGTTTACATTGAATTATTCTATACATCGAACAATTTTTGGACAAGGCATAGTTACATTGAGTATATATAGCAAAAATTACGCTTACATCGAACAAAAAAAGCAGCGACTCCCGATATATCAAACGTCAAGCGGCAGAAAGTGCCCCCGGAAGTTGGCTTTCCCTCGCGGTGGCGGGAAAACCCGGCGGCACGGCTCCATCCAACCGCTCTCCTTAAAGCCCCTCCATACACATTTCCCCAAGCGGCGGTGGCGCGTGGATGGAGGGGCTTTAGCTCTCCCTACCGTGACCGCCCTGCCTCGGACGAGCCATCGACACCCCCCTGCAAAAAATGATACTGGCCCGCCCGCAGCGCTTGCTCAGACAGCCAATCAGAGACTCTTGTGCCCTCGTCGTGCAAGATGGTGGAAGTGCGAGTTGTCTCGCTGCTTTTCTGGTTCATTGTGTCTGCGCCTCGTAGGCCTTCTCCCGCAGTGTTGCCGTGATGAAGCAGCAGGATTCGCCTTTCGTCTTGAAGCTTGAAATCATAAATAGGATCGAACGCGATGAGAAGTCGGATGTGTCCCTGGAGCGTACAAGATTCCAAGGAGCACTCTCAGAACGATCTTGAAGGGGGAGATTACGGCTAAAGCGGCCAAACTCGTGACTCGTGGTGCCCGACGCGTATGCACGGCCGTGTGCAAGTGGTTCATCCGAAATTACTTCAGCCATGCCGACTTTCGCATGCTTGGTGATAACTAAATTCTGATGAATGCGACGAAGTCGTTGCCGATGTTGTCGAAGTTGGGAGCGAGCTGTCAGAATTTCCGAAAGCTGTTGACAAATCAACGGTGGACGAGTTTGTGAGCGCAAATGATGGTGTCGCGGCCACAGGAGAGCCCGAAAACGAAGACTACATTGCCGACATCGTACCGAGCACAAGTGAAAGTGGGCACAATGAGAAAAGCAACGACGGTCCTTAGCCCACATCCTCCGAAGTGATTGGTGCGCTCGCACTAGACTGTGCTTCTGCGCGAATGCGCGTTTTCTTGCGAGTTCGATATAGCCGGGTTCAACTGCTACTAAATACTTTTTCACAGAGCATGCTTGATCAAAAGTGTGCAGTACAAAATTGTGGAGGAAGAAATTCTTTTCTCAACTGTACTAGTCCCAAACATGTTTGTGAAAAAAGAATATGAAAGAATCTAACATTTTATACAGAAAAGAAAGTTACGTGAAAATGTCGAATGTTGATTCACACACGCTATAAAAAATTTCGGAATATGCATTTTCAGTACAAGGTATCTATGCAACATTCCAGCAAATATAAGCTGTGTACATAATTTCTTGAAATGCATATGGATAAGATAACGTTAGCATTAGCCCTAATGACTAGTGCAACCTTGGCAGCAAGTGAACCTACCCAAAGGCTGGTGACACCTTGCGGATAAGAACTGTGATCTTTAGAGCACTCTAGATATCTTTAGATTAGTAGGTAGCAGCATCAAAATGGTTTGGAAAAGAAAGTGAAACTGCGTGCTGAAGTCTGATGAACCGAAGTTGTCCATGTCAGTACTGCTGTCATCGTCCGAAAGCTCGCACGCAGATGCATCTGAACCTGTAGAAATGGAATGTTTCCTTGGATAAGCGGTGGATGACGTTCATGCCATCTTGGGGACTACAGCAGTTCATCACACCGACCACACCCCTATTCCAAAGGTGCTTTAAAAATCCCCGTGTGGTGGAGAAAGGAAACAAAAAGCGAAACTGAATAAATAGTTCCTTTAACTATCAAATGATACTATTTGTCAAGAGTTCTCGGAGAGTGGCAAAATGCAAATTGATAGGTATAGGCGAGGGCAGGAAAGTGTTAAGTACCTAGACAATAGAATAAAAATGTCAATCTTAATGCAGTTTGAAGCCATATCCTCAAATGCCTTGTGCACCCATATTTACATAGAGCTCCTGAAGTAAATCTTTCTTCGAGGAAATTGCTGCAAAAAAGAAATTTTGAATGTCATTGATGATGCACCTTTTGTGTCACTGCACAAGGGTGATAGTGTTTGTGGCGGGAATTTATTTTTATAGCCACATTGACATTTATTGTGATTGTCATTGATGATGCACCTTTGTTGTCAATGCGCAAGTGTTTGTGATGGGAATTTATTTTAGTCACATTGACATTAATTTTTTTCTTAGGCTCGCAGCCTGTGGCTTCTGTGCAGCAGAAGAGTTATGGTCCCAAGCGCTATCCTTCCACGAGCACTCAGTACAAAGAGCACCCTCCCAGTACTCTTCCACAGAGCTCAGTTCACAATAGGACTCCTGCTAAGGTGCCCATCTCTGGCTTGAGCATAAATGGTGCACACTCGGGACAACCACGGCAGCTGCAACAGCAGCACTCTTTGAAGAGGTAAATCCGAAGCTGTTGTTTTGTTGAGTCATTTTGCTGCAGGCACCAGCATGTAATAAAATCTAGGTAATATAAATAGAATAATTTATGCATTCTATCTGGTTCCAGCAAACATGGGCATTGCCATGTGCCTGTCAAATTTTCATTAAATTCACAGGTATCTGGCTGCACACCAGTTAATTTGGATAAACTTCAAAGTGCAGCTAAGCAGGGAGCATTACAGATGCGTGATGCAGCACCAGCATTGGCACCCAATAAAAACAGTGATGGTGACGCAGCACTATATAATAATCGCTTGTGCCGCAGCAACATTGTTTGCCTGTGCAACTTGTAAGGGCAGTGGGGGTGCCAGCAGTTGCTTTAGATTTCGGGCAACGCCTATGATGAGATAGGCATCACAGAAACTATTTATCTAACAGGTTGAAACTTAATTCATTTGAGTCCTATATGCTTGCATCAGACCCACAAACTACAATCACGATGGACTAGTAGTGTTGTGTTGGTTCCCTGATAGCAAACAAAATAGAGAGGTGCACATGTCATAATAAGCATGCTTATTCAGATAAATATAGGTACAGTCTACCCTTACTACAACAGACCCTGATAATCCAACAAAAAAGTCCGTTTTATCCGAAGTCCGTAATATCCGAAACGCCTCACTTCAGAAACTTCTGTCGCGATGTCTAACAACTTTATTGTAAAAAGTGAGTGACGAACATCCAAAGTAAAAAACAAACAAGAAATGTTGTAGTTTCACCCAGAAGGCGAAGCGTTGATTGCGATAGCGAATTAAGCAAGATAAACACGGCAGCAGCAGTGAGCGAATTGACCTTCGTGCTATTTCTCGCTTCAGCGAGAACTAAACATTGAAAGCACAGCGCATACGAAGCTACCGGCACTGGGCGCACTTTGTGAAGATGAAGCCAGCGCGGGCGCACACTTTGTTCACATTGCAAAATGCTATTAAGATACGGCGCTTGTGTAGGCGCACACTTTGTCTACATCGCAGATCGCTTTCAAGATACGGCAGCCACTGGAGTAAAACCCCTCTCTCTCCTATAGAAGACAGCACGTTTCTGCCCCACCTTCCTTCCTTCCTCGCGCACACGATATTAGAGAGTTATAGCTCAGCGAGCCAGCGGACCAGCGGACCAGCGTAGATGCCAGTGCACATGCACAGTACAACATGCACAGTGGCGTCTACGCTGGTCTTCTGGGCCTGCTGGCCCACTGGCTCTCGGAGCTATAACTCAATATTGAGCCGCGACTGTCGACTGATCCTCGCAAGCCATTTGTCAGCCCATGTCGACATAGCAAAAGTACATTTTGTACGCCCAATTTTGAACAAAATAGCCGCTAATTGCGCCCACTGTAGCCGATGGTCCGTTAAAACCAAACTTCATTGCATTAATAAAATAGGTAGAACAAACTAAGGCTGAAATATGGTGCGTTATGTCCGAAAGTCTGTTGTGTGCAGGCCCATTGTAACGAGCATAGACTGTATATGGGTGCTGCCATTGCTGTTGCGATTTGAAGGTCACAAGGGCCTTGCTCTTCTGCAGCAGTTTTTTGGGGCACATGCCCAATGTACCCCTTCCTGGCGGCGACCCTGGCAATACATGCAACTCCACCTTCACTTTGAACCTTCATATAAAGTTACACGCACTTTGGACATTAGTGAAAACATTTTATGCCTTTTGTCACTCAGGCCCATTTGCTACTGCCAAAAGTAACAATTGTGTGCCACGTTAATGTTATTAGTATTCTGATGCTGGCATGCTTACACTTATAGTTTATAATCGAGTGAGCTTGCACATTGTTAAGAACGGCCAGCTGCAGTGCAAGTTTGCCAGCCATTTACGCCAGCGGTGGCAACCTCATCTTGGAATGCCGCCGCCAACCTCTAGTCACGGCGTGACTAAGTCGACTTTGTGTCAGGAACAATACACACGTCCTCCACTCTCCGTTGCTTCAGCTAGGGTGCGTTTGACGAAGCAGGCTTTGTGCTGAAACCGCCACCGTTACGCTCTAGCCTCGTCGCCGTTGCGACTGAAGGAGTTCGACGAAGCAGGCTTTGTGCGCAACACAACAACGCGGATCTGACCTGCTACCCGGGCGCGCTAACTGGTGGGCTCCGAGTTCTACGAAATTCGTGTGGTGTCGGTTTCGAACCGTGAACACGTGTGTGTGTGCATGTGTGTGTGTAAACCGTCCCGCGGAGAGGCGGCTAGTTTACGAGGCCTAAACGAACGTTCGCGTCACCTTGTATCGCGGGAGGACCGAGTGTTTCAAAACAGCTGTTGTGCGGATGCTCGACACTCTTTCTTAAGCAGTCATGTTAAACTGAGACACTCTCTCAAGCAGTCGTGTTAGACTGACGTACTTTCTCTCGCAGTCGTGCTAGACTGATGAACTGCATGTAAATACTGTAAATAAACCTATATTCCTCGTTCTCGATGAGAAGCAGTCCTTCCCTTCATCAGCGTCCTCAGCGTGGATAAGTTGGACGACGGAATGGGCCAGCTACCTTCGAATTCATGCCGGACTCCAATCTTGACAACGGATCATGAGCGATGGGATTGAGCCCCCAATCCTGACAACATCTAAAAATCTAAAAAGTTTCACATGTTTGAAATAACCATTGTGAATGTGGACAGTTTCAATGACATGGTGTCAATTACACCACACAAGTGGGGATTCTTTAAAAAGTCAATGGACAGTCCCTCTAATCTTTATGTTATTCCTATGTTATTCCTTATGTTATTCCTAATCGTGAATTATGGGATAGGGGTTCAGCTTTCGCTTTTTCTTTTCTCACAATTTCATCAGAATATCTAGAAGGCATTTTACAGAGAAGTGTTTAGTACATCACATGTATACTTCATAAACTGGAGGTCCCTGATTTTTATGGTAATGTTAAATGATGTTACCTTACATTTACAAGTCCATTAAATTCGTAGAGCATCCTCGTTCCAGAGAATGCTGCTGCGATAACTGTTTTGCATAGCACCTGCCTCCAAGCCCTGTGTTTCAAGAGCTCTGAGGAGGCAGTAGTGCTCTAGCAAATTTTAGAATCGGATATATTTTATACATCGTATCATTCTTTTCAAGTGCATCCTAATGTTCATAGTACACGTCACATGTCACGGCCATAATCTTATTATACAGATTTTACGCAATTTAGAGCAACTATCTTTAAGGCCCCTTTAAAGCCACGTCACACCAACTTCATAGAACTCACAACTACTCTGCGAACCCATTACCAATGGCATGGCGCTCTTTGGCCATACATGGCCCTTGCGCCATTAAACACCAAACATTCATTCAATGTTAAATTTTGAAAGCTGCCTCGGTGATTTGAGAGTGCTCTCCTTACTCGTTTGTAACTTCTTTGGGCATGTGAAGCCTCTGCTTCTGATTAGAGAGTATACTTGCTATTGCAAGTTTGATTGCCTAACCTTGCTTGACCCTATTGTTCTCATTTAGTGTCTCCTGAACAAATGAACCAAGCACTCCGCCCTAGTTCGTAGCACATTTTAACCCTTGATTCTAGTGGAATTGCCTCATCCTTTCCTTATACAGTTTCCAAATTTTATGAATTGTACCTGAATGGCAGGCTTGCACTTCTTTCTGTTCCCAGGGAATTCCTATCTCCTAAAGTGCTGCATAGTGCAAAGGCTGATGCCTTGCTTCCATGCAGACTTACACCTTCAAAGAATCAGCCTGGTAACAACTATGGTAGAGGGCTGCCTGTCAAAGATGCGGTCTCAGATGGGAAATGCTGCCATGCAGTCCTCGAGGAAAACAATGGTGTCTTGCGCAACAATCAGCCTGATGATCAGCAGGCATTGGAAGTGCCTTTGCACTCGAAGAAGAGGAGCCTGCTGAGTGTGCTGCTTGATGTGCAGCCCCCCGTGGTGTGTATCATTTGATGTACATGTTTGATTACATCTGTTGCATGTGATTGCATGTTGCAATGACCTGGAAGCTGTGAATTGGGTCTTTGTATTTCAGGTAAAATTTAACTTAAAGCATTTATTTGGATTGTGCAACTTCGTAATGGTGCAAATGAGAATGGGAGACACATGTAGGGTGGGCAGTTTAGTGCAAGTCAAGTAACCCTTGACTTCCACTGCATTGATGTATGCATATATCATTGAAGTAACCGCCTTGGTTGCTTAGTGGCTATGGTTGTTGGGCTATCCCGGCCACGGTGGCCGTATTTAGATTGGGGCTAAATGTGAAAACATACGTGTACCTAGATTTAGGTGCACGTTAAAGAACCCCAGGTGGTCCAAGTTTCCGGAGTCCCCCACTACGGCATGCCTCATTATCAGCTCGGGGGTTTCGGCACGTAAATCCCCATAATTTAATTTTTAATCATTGAAGTATAAAGTCCAGAGTCCTGGGTGTCACCATAGGAAAATATGAGGAGTGATAGGCAAGGACACAATGTGCATATATGGGAAGGGCCTGCATTGCGGAATTTGGGTAGTGCTTGATGCACCTCCCTTCATTTTCTTTTGTGAAAGCGGAGGAGGGACAGCTTGCAGTAATTCGCTGTAGTTTTATCAAGAAAGCCACAATAGAATAAATATGTCCTGGTAATTCAAAATTGTAAATTTTCTCAATTGCTCTTTCTTTTAGGAGTTAGTGTTTGTTGGCATATTGCTAAGTAATGTCAGTGCACCAAATCTGGAATGTCTGGATAGGAAGCTATACTGCATAGATCATTATATTCACCTACAGATTACAGTAGACTCCCGTTAATTTGACTCCAGTTAATTCGATTTTTCGGTTAGTTCGAGCCCAGCAGAAGGCCTGTGTCAGCGGCCATCCAGTTCTATGTGCCCAACCTTCATTATCTCTATCCTAAAATTGGCCTTTGCTGCATCATTGAAACTTGACCAGTCAACACCCATGTGCCAGACCCCTTTAAAAGCAGCATCTGGTTCAGAGGAGCTTAGTGGTCAGCAAATGTGTTGAATACACGTCATCTTCCACCAAAAACTCCTAGTTTCAACCTACCCTAGGAAGATTTTCAAGCGAGAACAATAGCTCACAATGTCTGATTATGGCATTTACCCAATTCTACAAGCTCCTTTTCTTTTCAAGAAAATTGGGCCAAACATTGCCCGTGCAGCGCCAATAGGACACGATACCAAAACTGCCTTGGCATCGTTCGGGCGCTTTACCGCATACCACAGATGTTTTGCGGCGAAGCTGAGTTGAGAAAACTGGTCATCATTTTGCAACACATATTAGAACCCTTGTCCATTTTTGCTAAAAAATTGGGTGCACTTAAGACTTGATGCACGTCCCATCAGTTTCTTTTCATTTTCTTTTAGGAGTTAGTGTCTGTTGGCTTATTGCTTCGTTTAGAAGCTTTAATGTCATTTCTACATTAGTTATCTGCTTTGGACACATAAAAAGTGAGCATTTGATTCAGGGGCATGTTAGAATTGAGGAAAGTACCGCCATATAAATCAGCAGCCTGTTTTGACGTTTCTTCATCATCTCGTTTAATTTGACCCACCAGTTAATTCCATCAGTTTTGGCAGTTCTGTCAAGGTCAAATTAATGAAAGTCGATTGCACTAGTGTTCACTTGTCTTAGGATTGCAGCTTTGGTTTTTTTCTTGCAGGAACATTTCTACATTGAAGTAAACCGCAAGAAGTATCACATGCTGAGCGTCATTGGCAAAGGCGGATCAAGCAAGGTAGGCATGTTTACCAAAATATTCTAGCATTTATCTCCAAATGCATAGCAGGGACGATTGTACTGTATTTCTTGGCATATAAGTTGCAGATTTTCCGGACAATTCCTTTTTTATGCTTAAAGGTTTACCTGTTGTGGTGGTGGCGTAGTATCTACAGCATTGCCTGTCAAAGGAAGCCTGAGGGTGCGGGATCAAATCCCAGCCGCCGTGGTAGCATTTTGATGGGGGTGAAATGCAAAAACGTCCATTTACCATTCATTAGGTTCACATTAAAGAACCCTTGGTCGGCTCAATTAATCCGGATTCCTCCACTGCAATGTGCCTCATAATCATATGGAGGTTTTGGCATGTAAAAGCCCAGAATTTATTTTAATGCCTGGAAATTGCTTAACTTTATAAGCTGACTGAGCACTGCATGGCAGCATTTGGCAACCACAATGATGGACATCAGCACGTAAAGCTTGACATGTAGGCAGTGTACAATGTGGTAGCAACAGTGCGGGCAATGGCCAAATGCAGGGCCTCTTAGGTCATGAGCACATGAAATTCTGTACACTGTGTATGGAAATGCAAAATGCCATGCAAACATAACATCCATGGTAGTTGTTATGCTCTCTTAGAGCCATAACAGTGTGTCCCTTGTCATGATTTGTTAATTGCTTTGTCAAGGTGTTTATTGACAGGGTATGAAAGGAGATAGAGATAGAACTCGGTGGGGTAGTCAAAACCCTGCGAGCAGTCCGAACCAGCCCCGTGCGTAAAGTGCTGGTGATGCGCCTGACGTCCCTGCACTTCTTCGTTAGATTTCATACACTGGAGATGTGCTGGGCTAACCAGCGCTTCTTCTTTGTTACATTTGTCCCCCGAAGAAATAGGTGCCATCCTGGCGATCTAAGCATAAGGTAGCATAGAGGGATCGTAGAAGGGCTTGAGCCGATCTACATGAACATGAGCCGATCTACAGTTTCACAACCACAACAGCGCTGATCAGAAGACGACACAGGCTTGACGACATAGTTCACGGGGGAAGTTTGTACAATAACATGCCGTGGGAGCAGCTTAGAAGAAAGGCCTGGAGCTAAAAGTGGAACCCACAGCCAAACCAATGAATCAGAAGGGAAGCTTGGGGGGTTAGAGCCACCACAACGAAGCTTCTGGTGTGTCTGATCTGCGGTGGTAAGACAGCAAGTGAGTTGTCTGCATTTTTCAGCATGCTGCACAGCTTGAGGGACAGGAACACATTCTGATGAATCAGGCTAGTAGGGTAGAATGGTATCGATGGTGCAGGAAGGTTCGTGGCCGTACAGTAAGAAAAAACGTAGAAAAATGAGTGGTGGCTTGAGTGGCAGTATTATAGGCGAATGTGACGAACGGAAGCATAGCGTCCCAGTTGGAATGGTCGGACGCAACGTACATGGCGAGCATGTCACCAAGAGTACGTTTGAAACTCTCCGTCAACCCATTCGTTTGCAGGTGGTATGCGCTAGTGGTCCTGTGGATGACGTGACTCTCCTTCAGAAGCGACATCACGACTTCAGATAGAAAAGCACGGCCTCGATCACTAGGAAGTTCCCGAGGGGCTCCGTGACGAAGAACAAAATGCCGCAGTATGAATGATCCAACATTTTGGGCAGTGGCAGATGGGAGTGCAGCGGTTTCTGCATAGCGTGTGAGATAATCCAGTGCAGCGATAATCCAGCGGTTGCCAGCCCCGGTAAAAGGAAGTGGACTGTAAAGGTCGATTCTGAGACGATCAAAGGGAAGGGACGGACAAGGAAGCAGCTGCAAAGGTGTGGCAGTGGGAGTAGGCCGACTTTCGGCGCTGGCAGTCGTGGCAGCAGCGGACGTGCTTATGAACGAACTTGTACATGCCAGGCCAGTAATACCAGAGCCTAAGACGGGTGTAGATTTTTAACACACCACCTTTTGCACGTTGGAGATCCGTGTGAAACGATGCGCATAAATCAGCCCGAAGATGACGCGGTATTACGAGGAGCCATTGCTGACCCTCGGGGAGATAGTTGGACAATAGAGGAGTTGGTCGCGAACAACAAAGTGATGCGCCTGCCACCGTAGCGTCCTAGATGCTTTAACGATGTCAGGATCAGAAAGAAAGTCCAAAAGCGAAGAAATCCACGGATCTTTGCTCTGCTTAGAGCGCATGTCATCGATGGCAAGTGCTGACAGGAGAAAGTTGAGTGGGCAAAGACTATGCGCATCAGGTGAAATGGGCGAGCAGGAGAGAGTGCCGGCATCGGTAGGCTTGCGTCCATAGCGGTACATGACCCCAACGGAGCACCCAGCATGCGAGGCGGCCAGAGGGGTCTTTCATTGAGGAGAGCCAGCACAGCGCATGGTGGTCCGTTACTACATCAAATTGGCGGCCGTATAGTAAGGTTGAAATTTCGTAAGGGCCCAGAGTATGGCTAAATGCTCCTTTTCTGTAACAGAGTAGTTTAGCGCCGACTTTGTCAGTGTGCAGCTAGCATAAGCAACGACGTATTCCTCAAGACCACATTTGCATTGGGCAAGAACCGCCCCAAGGCCGACTCCGCTGTATGGACCTTAGTTGGGGCAGCGAAGTCAAAATGTCGCAAAACAGGAGGAGAGGTGAGCAGATGGCGAAGGGTCCTGAACGCGTCATCGCATGCTTTCGACCAGGCAGATAGGGCGTTGTCTCCAGCCAGCAGTTGATTCGAAGGGGGCAATGATCATAGCGGAGTTCTTCACAAAGCGGCGAAAATAGGAGCAGAGGCCAACGAAACTGCGTAGTGTCTTCAGGTTGGTGGGTTTGGGGAACTCCACAACTGCACGGAGTTTTGCAGTATCTGGAAGCACACCTTCTTTGGATACGACGTGGCCTAAGATGGTAAGCTTACAGGCAGCAAAGAAGCATTTTTTGATGTTAAGCTGCAGGCCATCCTTAGTAAGGCAGCTTAATACCTGTCTTAGTCGTTGGAGATGAGTCGGGAAATCAAGTGAGAAGACGACATCATCTAGGTAGCACAAACAGGTGTTCCACTTGAGACCACGCAATATGCTATCCATCATACACTCGAAAGTAGCGGGCACATTACATAGGCCGAATGGCATAACATTAAATTCGTATAATCCGTCCGGTGGGACAAAGGCGGTTTTCGAGCGGTCAGCCTCTGCCATGGGGACTTGCCAATATCCAGACTGTAAATCCAAGGAGTAAAAGTACTCAGCACCTTGCAGACAGTCAAGAGCATCATCTATGCACGGTAGGGATATATGTCTTTGCGCATAATTTTGTTAAGGCATCTGTAATCTCTGCAAAAGCAAATAGAACCATCTTTCTTTTTTATGAAGACGATTGGTGGACGTCCACGGGCTATGGGACGGCTCAATCACGCCAGGCCGAAGCATATCGCTCACTTGTTCGTCAATGACATGCGTTCAGAAGCTGAGACACGGTGAGGACGCTGCCAGAGTGAGCCGTGTGAACCGGTGTCGATGCTGTGCGATACTGTGGTGGTGCAGCCGAGATAATGTTGATGGCAGTCAAAGGAGGCGGTAAATTCGCGTAGCAAGCTGATAAGTTGCGCGCATTGTGTACTTGTCAGATCACCAGAGATGGAAGCACTCCAATGATTGGCACTGTCAAGGGCGGTGAGGGACATCGAATGTGTGTCGTCGGGAGCATCGAGGAGCGTTGAAGAATCCACAGCTTGCACGTAACCGAGGCACTCTCCACGATGCAAAGTAATCGGCAGAAAAGACACATTGCACACACACATGACACCACGGCCAACACTGAGGGCGATGACAGCAAAGGGCAATGGAAGGGAACGGCAACGGACGAAGACGTCACATGACGTGAATAGCACGATTGCGTCGCGTGCCTATGCGCAAATACGGAGACGACGACGGCTGACTGAGGAGGGATATCAGTAACTTTGACCACAAGCATTTTTGTAGACGTCACAGGATCTAGGGGGTCCATGGCTGCATCGGCAAGAAAAGACAACTCCACCTCGGCGCGGGCACAGTCAATGATGGCATTGTTTGACAAAAGAAAATCCCAGCCTAGGATAACATCGTGGGAGCAGGACGGCAGCACAATGAATTCAATGACATGAAGCGACTCTTGGTTATAACACGTGCAGTGCAGGCTCCCAATGGTTCGACAAGCTGTGCGCTCGCAGTACTTAAATACATTCCGGAAAGTGACGTTTTTACCTTTTCTATTCGTCGGCAAAGTCCTGTGCGTAACACCAAAATTGCTGCGCCCACATCGACCAGTGCGAATGTTCAAATCCCTTCGACGTATACCTCAATGACGTTGCAGGGGTTAATTCGAGGCCTTTGGCAAATCGAAGGGGACGCAGTTCTTGCCTCGGGAACTGGACACTTAATTTCCCTGAGGTAGAGGGCTTGGCCGGTGTCTCATTGGTGAGATGGAACGGCGGCATGGGGATGGGGAACGAGCATAGTTGAGGACAGGGATTTCATCCGGCGGCACTGGAGATTGTAGTTGTCGAGGGGCATAAGTGCTCATGGGTCGGCGGTTATCATAAATATGCAGCATACTGCGTCGACAAAAGCAGGCAACGTGTTCCAGAATACCACAATGTTAACATATTGGGCGGTTGTCCGTGGTGTGCCAAGGATTTAGCTGACATGGTAGCTGTGGATCATGCAGTAAGAAGAGAATTGGGGGCGGTCGCACAACAGCTTGGAGAGGTGGACGGGAAGCGAAGAGCGGCCTTGCAGCGACGTCAGCGTATGTCAAGGGCGCCGCGACGGTAAGCAGGTTGAGTAACAGCTGGCAGGCACTCGGCGACTTGCTCCTTGATGAAGCTCTGTAACCCCGGTGTCAATGGAGAGTATGGTTGTGCATTCGTAAAGGGCACCAGGAAAAGCTGCTGAGCAACTTCTTCTCGTACGAATTCCTTTATCTGGTGCATTAGAGGCGACTCGTCAACATCTAGCGCCAGACCTGAGACAGCAGCGAATTCTGAGGACGGTTGCTGTGTGACTACTCACTGCCTTCGAAGTTCGTCGTAACTCTGACACAGCGCAATGACGGCAGACACTGTGGTTGGGTTTCGGGCGACCAACATTTGAAAGGCGTCATCCTCAATTCCCTTGAGGATATGCCTGATCTTGTTGGCTTCTGGCATCGTTGCGTCGAATCTGTTGCACAGATTAACGACGTCTTCGATGTAGCGGTTGAAATTCTCACCCGGTTGCTGGGCACGTCCGCGCAGGCGTTGTTCTACCTGAAGTTTGCGGACAGCAGGACGACCAATGCCTTCCGTGAAGTTGGTCTTGAACGCCGACCATGTCGGGATTTCGGATTTGTGGTTACGATACCACAAATGTGTAACATTGATCAAGTAGAAAATTACGTTGTTGAGCTTTGCCGTATCGTCCCAGTGGTTGTGCGCGCTGACTCTGTCATACGAGGCAAGCCACTCCTCGACGTCCTGATCACCGGTACCCGCAAAAATAGCAAGATCCCGCTGACACTGCACGCCAGGACAGATGACAGTTGGTGCCGTGACTGCAGCTTGTTGAGCTGAATTATCAAGCGTGGTTCGAGAAGGCTGGGCAGGATCGTCTGGCATGGGCCGAGATGGTTGAAAGGTTAGGCTTCAAAGCTCCAGCGTTGATGGAGTCGTACCCAGCACTCTCCACCAAATGTCAAGGTGTTTATTGACAGGGTACACAAGGAGAGAGCGATCGAACTCGGTGTGTTAGTCAAAACCCTGCGAGCAGTCCGAACCGGCCCCGTGCGTAAAGCGCTGGTGATGCGCCTGACTGACCGGCACTTCGTTACATTTCATACGCTGGAGATGTGCCAGGCTAACCGGCGCTTCTTCTTTGTTACAGCTTCTAATTGTGTGAGGCACTTTTTCAAGTACATTCATTGGAATGTACTGAGATTTGACTGACTATGTGCAAAGTTTCAACAGCGTGCCTTTGTGCCTCTATCTGCAGCGAGTGTTCTAAAATTGCACCCATACTTTTTCCCTTATAGGGAGGTACTTGTGCAATTATGGAAACTTTGTTACTTAATGGTGGCTTTTATGATTAATCCACTAGCTGTTTCGGGCATGCTATTGAGGAATATTAAAGGGGCTCTGAAACACCTTCCTAACTAATCGTAGAATGGCCTCACCATTAAAGGACATCCTCTAAAAACTTTTGTCGCACAAATTTTTCAAATCCTTAAATTACAGTCAACATCAGGTTTTTTGGACTCCCTAGGGGCTGTGAAAATGTCTATAAAATCAGGCAGTCCGAAAAAAATGAGTGCATGCCTTTTACTGCCCCCAAGGGCTCATATTTTCACAAGCATGTCCGAAATAGCTCTGAAGGCCTGCCAGTACACTTGTTAGGCATATAGGTACTTGTACTGTGACAGGAAGGTTCAGGTGTGTATAATTAAGGAATATATACTGTGTCCTGTAGCATTTGCTCCTTCCCATCGTTCATATGCTTCACCACGTGCTTTCCATGATTTGAAGCCATCGAAGCCATTGCTGACAGCAGCGAATTCTTTCAATGAATAACACAGCACCGAACAGAAAGAAGCTTTGTACCAAATGTTGAAGCAGCTAGACCTACTGTTGCCGCAGTGGTGGCTACGGCTGCCAGTGGATCTGCATGCGAGAGCACAGATTCGAAGTAAGATGATCAAAATGGTCGCAGTGGTGGGTAGATTTTTTTTCGCCGCGACCGCCCAGGGTAGATTTTTTTTATTGCAGATTCCAGTTCTTCTTAGGGACTTATTTCGAAAAAAATGTACCGTAATTTTTCTAAGGTGACCGTAAAGTGAGAAACAAATATTTTGCGTGAATGAATAACAATAAAAAAGGAAATAAACTTATCAGAATTAAAAATTTGATGCATTTTGTGGGGATGCGTGACTCTCACGCCTCCCCTGAGATCTAGTTTTCCCGCATGGCTCGTCTCCTGCAGGGCGGCTTCGCCCGCCGCGTGGCCTGGCGCCCGCGGCGGTTGGAGTGGTGCAAGCGCGGTGCGAGAGATGGCGCGAGCGTCGCGCCGCTGCGGGGTTACTCGGGCGTCGGGAGACAAGGCGCTCTGGCTGTTGGGTTCGAGACAGGAAGCGGGACGGCCGTGCCACACGTGCAGCGACGCTCTTGCCCGGCGGGTCGGCGCGCGGCGGGGACGTATCCCGCGTGCGCGCCGACCCATGCTTCTGCGAGACCGCCTCGCGTGGCCGCCCTCGAACGCGCCACGATGATGTGGGGATGCGTGACTCTCACGCCTCCCCTGAGATCTAGTTTTCCCGCATGGCTCGTCTCCTGCAGGGCGGCTTCGCCCGCCGCGTGGCCTGGCGAGATGTGGGGTCTCTCACACCCGTACTCTTGGGACAAAGGAACGACAACACAGTAGTGCAAACAATCACAAGGGCATTTATTGCACCTTTCATAGATCAGTGCCTGCTAGCCGAGTTGCTATCCACAAAACATGCCGATGGGCGCGCGACAAATCTAGAAGTCTGACTCACCGCGACCGGAAGCGAGCGAATATGTTCGCCCCATGCTGGATCCCAAGGCCTGGTCGTTCGCGTGTATGGTCACGCGAATCGTGGCGCGTTCGAGGGCGGCCACGCGAGGCGGTCTCGCAGAAGCATGGGTCGGCGCGCACGCGGGATACGTCCCCGCCGCGCGCCGACCCGCCGGGCAAGAGCGTCGCTGCACGTGCGGCACGGCCGTCCCGCTTCCTGTCTCGAACCCAACAGCCAGAGCGCCTTGTCTCCCGACGCCCGAGTAACCCCGCAGCAGCGCGACGCTCGCGCCATCTCTCGCACCGCGCTTGTACCACTCCAACCGCCGCGGGCGCCAGGCCACGCGGCGGGCGAAGCCGCCCTGCAGGAGACGAGCCATGCGGGAAAACTAGATCTCAGGGGAGGCGTGAGAGTCACGCATCCCCACATCCCCCCAACCTTAAATCACTACATATTCCGGCGAGACATGTGACACAGTCTAACATCAAACTGTGCTTCGCAAACAAGGTAGAACATTAAACAGTGGTCGCGCCGAAGAAATGTCCGCACGCTGTCCATAACATGCGAGCCGACATTGTCCTTGGGTGCACCGCTGGCGTCCGCCGGTCACAGCGACAGCTTTGCAGACTCGACGGCACGATGCCAGGCCAGGACTCCGGAGACGACGACGCAGTAGTCGGTACGAACAAGCGTCGCTCGCGCCGACGCGCCCTGCTGGGAAGAGCCGCCGTAGCTGTCGGTGACCGCCGGCTCTTTTGTCCGCCACCGAGGGTTGTGAGCTGGATGCAGGAGGCCGCCGAAGTCGCCGCGCCGAACTGGCCACAGCATCACCATCGCCCGGGGTGGCTCGATCGTAGTCCGGGGCAGCAGCAGACGATGTGCAGGTGACGGCAAACCAGGGGTGACTCCAATCACGCTGCGTAAACTCAACACACTCGGCAAACACTAAAGTAGTGCAAGGGAGAGGAATTATGCATGCGCATCGCCCACGTGGTACGATGTTCAACTCGGCTAGCAAAGATCGGGCAGCTACTCAGATGCTAAGTTCACGTGAACGAAGCTCGCTTTCTTGAGTCGAACGAGTAATTTCAGTTCGTGCGAGGCTAAATAGAATGAGGGAAGCGAATTGCAACACCTCAACGCCACGGTCCACCAGGTTGTGTCCCTCCACGTGCGACAGGCAGCTTCGCAAAGCCTTAGGCCTAAAGCGTCGCTACCCTGACAACAACCGGCATCCAAAAACAACACCCAAAATGGGCGCAAAACAGGCAGCCGCGAGGAGACGTTAGCTCTGTGAGGTGGTCCTACTCCGCTCGGTGCACAAAGCATCCGAGTTGACGGCGCCCACCGTCCCAGACGGTGTCGGAGCGCCCGGTGCCAGGCCGCAATACCAGTCAGCCCGTAGTGGCACCCGTGGCCCGCGGCCACCCGGCTCCCAGAGCCGCGACTTCATCCGAGTCAAAGAGATAGAAGAAGCTATTTACATAAGAAATTCGGATCACCCACGAGGCTTCCGTACTCACTCGCTTCAGGCTTGCCACTGCTCTGCGGGCGCTCAGCCTCGCTCTCCCAGGATGCAGACCACGTGGCTCTCGTACCGACGAATGCCATTAAGAAAAAAACACTTGCGAAAAGGCTTAGCATGTTGACATGTTCAAACACACTACCGCCACCATCACCTCGCTCAAGAAAGCACGCCGCCGACGCTAGCGATCAAAATTCACGCTAGGCCTACGCTTCGGTTCAAACAAAGGTCTCGAACGAAGCAAACTGTTAAAACTATCGTCCGATGCCCCAAGAGGTCCACGTTGGGCAGCCAGATGTGGGGGTCTCTCACACCCGTGCTCTTGGGACAAAGGAACGACAACACAGTAATGCAAACAATCACAAGGGCATTTATTGCACCTTTCATAGATCAGTGCCTGCTAGCCGAGTTGCTATCCACAAAACATGCCGATGGGCGCGCGACAAATCTAGAAGTCTGACTCACCGCGACCGGAAGCGGGCGAATATGTTCGCCCCATGCTGGATCCCAACGCCTGGTCGTTCGCGCGTACAGTCACGCGAATCGTGGCGCGTTCGAAGGCGGCCACGCGAGGTGGTCTCGCAGAAGCATGGGTCGCCGCGCGCCGACCCGCCGGGGAAGAGGGTCGCTGCACGTGCGGCACGACCGTCCCGCTTCCTGTCTCGAACCCAACAGCCCGAGCGCCTTGTCTCCCGACGCCCGAGTAACCCCGCAGCGGCGCGACGCTCGCGCCATCTCTCGCACCGCGCTTGTACCACCCGACCGCCGCGGGCGCCAGGCCACGCGGCGGGCGAAGCCGCCCTGCAGGAGACGAGCCATGCGGGAAAACTAGATCTCAGGGGAGGCGTGAGAGTCACGCATCCCCACAATTTTTATGCACATAGTTCAAGGCTTTGAAAATCCGCATACGAGAATATTTCACAAGTCTCAACTGTTCCTGCTCTTACGCTAATACGTACGTCCATAGCGTAACCGAACTGCGTAGGTGCGCGCACTCACGAAAACTGTTTGGTTGTGTGCCCATCAAAAAAAGCAACACGTGCGACAAACTTCCGCTAATCTTCATCTTATCGCCAACCAGCTAGGGCAATTAGTTTTCGCAAGTCCTAAAGAAAAGAAACGGAAACGCATGCATGGTGGCACCCTTCCTATGTGCACCCCTGTGAGCACTAAACGAGTGAGAAACAAGCAGTCGCCCTTTGAGCGATTAGTAACGAGATAGCCATCACTTTTGCAAGCGCAAAAAACCGAAACCGCCCGCGAAACAAAATCCAAATGGCCGCCCGCACGCGCGCGTGCCAATACACGAGCGGTAGTATATAGACGCGCGGGAGCAAACTAGCGCTAAAAAAAACTATGCAACGAAAACCAAGAGAGGGAGGCACGCGAAAAAAATTCCCTGTATCCCCACATAATGGCAGCACATGACAGAAATGAAAAAGTTAGGAATTTATAAACGTACAGACGGCGTCGTAAATCGACCATTTTTGGACTTTTTTGCGGTGCCGTATATTTACGTCACTGACCGTCAAAGGGTTAATGCAGTTTTAAACCTGCAGTCGCGGAAAAAAGTCTAGAAAATATAATGGGGAAGAGTTTTTGTGTCCAAAATTTCAGACACAATTGACTCTATGGGGGGTGCATGGCTGCTCTGCAAAGGTGCAAAGGGAAAGTGGGTCGTTGACTGTATTAGACTGTAGTTGACTAGATCTCCACTAGCGTACTCAAAACTACATGGGGGAGAATGGCTCGGAGGCCAAGCCCTGCTCAAAATGGTTGTTTTCTTTTCAACACTACGTCTAATTCAGACGTATGCAGCACTCTCTCAGGTGCCTGGAGCAACGTCATTTAGACCAATCAGTACATGCATTTGTCAGATAGTCTTGTCATGGCACCCTGTGGTGGCTGTAATACCCATGTTGTGCAGCACGCTGATGCATTTTCCGAGGCCACGCTCAGCATACACAGCTATACACAGCTGGCATGTGCAGACCAGAAGTGCAAAGATGAGATACTTGATATTGGAGACATGTATTTTTCATCTATTTAAATGACAGTTGACATATAGTACTACTGAGAATGTTCTCGCCATCATGAAATCAGCCAGTAACTGTTAGGGGGCTTCGCTGCGTGATGCCATTGCAGGGGAAAGAGCAAGTGATTTTTCACTGTTTTTGACATGAAATGAAAAATTGTCTGCTTCATGCAGTGCAATAATATTTGGCTTGCATGTTCACAGGAGCCTCGTCTACAGATCGGCAACATGCCTTATGTTCAAAAAGTGTTTCAGGGCCCCTTTAAGTTCAGCTTCTGCAATAGCATAAATGCCAGTCTTGCAGGGAGAGGAAGCTTGGCAATCCAGAAAAAAAAAATGCAGAAAGGAAAGAAGGGCGGTAGCACTTCCATGATGTTTCCGCACCAGCTTGCCCTAATGTGGAGCATCTGCTCAGGTCCAGTTAGCTGTTTATCAGTTTATCAGAGGAATTTTTCAAGCTACAAAGTTTTCTTATTGAGTATTTGCCACGTCTTCAGGCACTGGACTGTAGGTCCACTTCACTGCATAGTGTGGTTATCTGTGGCAACGGAAAGATGCAGCATGGCAATGTGCACAACAGGAGGTAAGCTTTGTATAGTAGTTCATGTTTGCAGCCTCAAAACAACATACTGGGCGACATACACTAGAGCCCAGAAGAGTGCCTTTGACTATTGACCATTACTCGGGAGCCACGAAATCAGTGTCATGTCACTACATTGCTGCAGCTGAAAGTTCCCTTTTAGACTAATGCGACACATGTGAAAAAAATCGTTTAGAACCTTTTCTGCACATCAAAACAGTGCTCTTTCGTTGCTGTATCCTATGAAAATTTTGTTTAAGTTAAACTAATACTACTACTGTTTGTACTACTACTACTACAAACACTACTGTTTGTAGCATACTTCTTTTTATTGATATTTGCTTCACATCTCCATTCATTATTGCTTACCTTCTGCTTATCATTGTGATGAAGGCAGTGCTTAAAAGTCACTAAGCTATTTAGGCATGCAAGTTTTTAATTATATTGTAGGTAATTGCATTTGTTGTTGGAGCCTCTCAGCTGGCCATAAATTAGAGCTAATTTGTGATTGTTAAGAATTTTGTTTACTTTGACTAGAGCACTCAGGTGGCAGACAGCCAGAAAAATTTAAGCTTGTTATTTTTTGTCACTTGTTTCTCACTTAGCAAGTGGCAGTCATTCTAGCAGCTGCTTTCTCTTGGCAGGATTTCCACTCGGGGGTCATGACCATCCATAAGGACCTGATGAGCTGATTTATTGAAATCAGTGGAGCTCATTCACATATAAAGAAAATGTAAAAGCACTGACGTTGCACTAGCTTCCTTTTGCAGATACTTGTACATGTGGCTGTCTTGCACTAAGGCCAAAAAACACTTTGTAACCTAATGAAACATCTGAACAATGAGTTTTGCAAACGATTATTGCTTGCAAGAAAATGAAACTATTTCAGAATGGTTTTTACAGCCATAGCTCTGACATATCTGTGGTTTATCTGCTTTTCAATGCTGTGTTCTGTTGCTAAAGCTTACAATGAAGTTGCTAAAGTATGGAATCCAAGGTCATAATACATTAACCTTTTGAGGGTCAAATGTTTTCGCAAGAGCTGTGCAATAAAAAGAATTGACAAAAGGGGCAAATTTCATTAGTAGGAAATGATGGAAAAGTCATGAATACAGCAAAAATTTATTGCAAGCAGTAGTTTGTCTGAAAAACCCTTTATTTGCAACCAGAGTATACAACAGTCTAAACCCTTCGAAACGAAATCTCCTGACTGCAAGATTCTCGCGACAACGAAATATTCTTGTATCCCCTGCAAACGCCCATAGGATTCAGTGCATTTCGTACCTCTCAACAACGAAATGTGGCTGTACTACAATCCCGCATCAACGAAATTTGGTGGAACGTAACCCCGCACATTACCTACTTGCACAAGGCTAGCAAACTTCAAAATGGGCTCAAATGTGATTTCTTTGCACCAAAATTGCATAAAATATTACCACATTACACTTGCGTGGGTGCTGCCATTTACAAAAACAACCAAGCGCCAAAAGCCATCGCCCTGGAAACATGTCATGGCCGCCATCTTGTTTGTTGATTGTCCGTTTGAAGCGACAGCATGTTGCTGCTGACATGTGACAATGGCTTTTGCACACCTGGTGCAGTGTGTAATGTACGCCTCGGCGAGAAAAATGCAGCAAAAACAAGGAAATCTATGTCCAGCTGACGTGGAATTATTTATGGCACATGGTGGTCGCAGCATGGAGTGCCACGTATCGGGCAGTGATTGGGCGATCGTCCGGGAATACACACTCCTTGCTTCAAGAACACTGGTTTTAATGCCATCTGACAGGCATTGCATGTGGATTTGATGCTGAATGTAGATTTGTACGAAGGAGCCGTAATCTCTATCGATTGCCTTCGGGTGCACGAGATATGATCACTTTCGCACTCGGCACCGAACGTGTCCGTGCCTATGGGCGACAGCATGCGTTAGAGAAATGCTGCTGCATGCGTGGAGCACTGTTGCTCTGTGTCCGATGCCGAGTTACACAAAATCTCACAAAAGTGATCGTATCTCCGAAAGCAGAGCCGAGAAGACTGCTCCACAGCAGTGCTGCCACTGCTGATCGACGCATGCAACGCATTTTGTAGTGTCAGCAATGCAGCTTTATATCCTCGAGCAAGCTTGTGAAAGTAGGCTAACCAAATTTTGACAGTAAAGTTTCGTTCTGTGATGCATTACCTATCTGGGCTGTCTCTTTTTGCAACAACAAAATTCTCGTGAAAGCGAATTTTTTCACATTCCCCGCTGATTTCGTTATTGCGAGGTTCAACTGTACGCACAAATACGCTGTCAGTAAGATTAAGAAAAATATCTACCAAATTTATGGATATCAATTTGTCGTCACAAAAACACATTTCATCAGAAGAAGAAACACATCGGAAACAAGTCTGAAGAAGATATGCTTGAGCAGTCGCCAGGAGAAGAAGCACCGCACATAGTCATAATAAAATCACGACTGTATGCACCCCAGTGTATGGAATATGCGAACCGCTACCGAAAGGGGGACCGCAACTGAAGGTAGAGAAAAATAAAACTCACTAGCATCTCTAAAGTTTCACTGCGCTGCACCATCGGAAACGCGATAGTGGTGGCCATAAAAGAGCATGACCATTTCTTCCACTCATGCCTTGGAGGTAGCAGGCGGCATGCATGTGACCACATGATCAAGTGCTTAGAGGTAAACAGGTTGCTTTATACACTCCAACGTATGGAAACACGATTTCAGGAGACTCTGGGTGACTCCGTAGAGATGGCAGCACCTCTCAACGACTGTTGATATTGAATACACACGAAATATCAAACGTGACATCAGCGTCGTACATGTAAGGTCAAAAACTATGCAGAGCGGATCAACAGTGCCATACATGCATGGCAAAAACCCTTAACCCTTTTTGGAGACCAGTGAACATGATGTATGGGCCATGAACAACAGCAACTCAACAACATGTCCCACTGCAGCTAAAGTGGCCCATTCACTATTGTTGCTGCAGCCAATCGGACTGTCCCCCTCAGAGATTGTCTCTGCCGGAGTTAGGATTGAAATTACGGTCCCTTCCTGCACCTTCCATTCTTGTATTTGTCCCATTAGTTTTTGCCATACTATGTGATATAGAACACAACCACCTCATGTCCACAGTGCAGGTACACAGATTCTGTTAGGTGCCATGCTGCAAGCGTTCTTGGTGTCTCGCTATCGCACAAGGTTGCATTTATGTCTCAGCTCCGTGCTGACTAGAGAATCCAGTCGTTTTTGGTGGTGGTGGTGCACAGGCCATAGAAGGCATCCTCGGTCTTCTTTTTTTTTTTTTTTTGCACGATACTCGGCACATAATGTGCTTTCATTCGTTTAGTTTTTTTTTTTTTATGCTAACAATAACTCCTCAGCAAAAAAGGCAGGTGTTGTCCTCGCTAACACGAGACAAATTGTAGTGTGTAGACCAACTAGCCCAGCATTGCGCATTGTTTAGCTGCATTTCTTCCAGTCAGGGTTACCATTCAATTTGTTCAAGAAACTGTGAATGTCTGTAGATTGCAGTGACAGTGAAACTTGCTGTGAAAACTTGTGGTGTGCCAAATGTGCAGGTGTTCATGATGTTCAACCACCGAAAGGAGTTGTGTGCCGTAAAGCTGGTGAGCTTGGCAAATGTACAGCCAAGTGTGATGCAGGCTTACATGCAAGAAGTGGCTATTCTTAAAGCACTGCGATCCTGCAGCCGTGTGGTTCGTCTTTATGACTGGTGAGGTCCACTTTCTTGCTGAATTTTTATAGCACTGGTCATTTATGCTTTATATTTGACTGAAAACAAATCTTCGTGGAGAGGAGTCCATTCTTGTGATGACAAGGTTTAGACACAGCAGAAACTACCTAAGCAGTGTCAACTGTACGCACAAATACGCTGTCAGTAAGTAGTGGAAGGAAGTGTTCCACCTTCATCATCTAAAAAAAATTAGCAAAGGCTTGGAAAGAGAATATTTAGTTACTGACTAATTATGCACAAAAACCCGCCGTGGTTGCTCAGTGGCTATGGTGTTGGGCTGCTGAGCACAAGGTCGCGGGATCGTATCCCGGCCACGGCAGCCGCATTTCGGTGGGGGCGAAATGCGAAAACACCCGTGTGCTTAGATTTAAGTGCACGTTAAAGAACCCCAGGTGGTCAAAATTTCCGGAGTCCTCCACTACGGCGTGCCTCATAATCAGAAAGTGGTTTTGGCACGTAAAACCCCAAATATTATTAATTATGCACAAAATTACTAGCTATTGTATACAATTCATGAGGAATAATATGGCAAACAGTGCAAGAACAGAACTAAGAGAAAAGGGTGGCATGTCAAACACTGCCAGCAGTTCCATCTTGATGTTTTCATGATTTGAGTGCAGTAATAAAATGACTTGTTGGTGTATGCAAATCATGAGGAATAATATGGCTCACAATGCAAAAACAGGACTAAGAGTAGAGAAACAAAACAACATAGGCACTCACTTCCAAATAATGCTTATTGAGCGGTATTGAAACATGTAGGCAAGGAAACTGCTGTTCCACCATTTCATGCGGTGTGGCTCTACCTTGCTGCAACAGTAGCGAACTACTCCCGGAAGCTGGTTATACTACAATACCAAGTATATAGTCAGTGTCCGCGCCGATGGTTGTCACAGATGTCATTCTATCAGCTTAACAGTGCCTGCAGGCTCATGTCAAGGAGACTGTACACGTCGTACAAAATAGTATACTCACTTCTAGTTAATTCTCGAGAGCAGCTTGTTCTAATTTCATCTAGGAACTTCAGCTTTGTTGAGCAGGTTGTGCAAGCAGTTGCCCATGTGGATTTGTTTTCTACCATTTTCTTCCTCCATGTTTTCCATCATATTGGTTCTAAGATGCTCAAGCATAGCTCTGGTGCCACACGTCTCCGAAGCATAGTCACATGACCATAGCTGAACATCCTGAAATTCTGAGTTTTAAATAAATCCCAATTGTAAATTTTTTTACTGCCAAGTATTTTTTCAGATTTTATCAGATTAACCTGAAAGTGCAGAACCATATCTACAGTATAGGTAAGCAAGCACATGGTCCAATGTGTCATCATTCTGATATTACGCTCCCATTGCCATGCTTTCCACTCATACAATTTACTGAAGGAGCTGCATGTGTTCAATTTGAATGACTAAAACAAGATTCAAACAACAGTTACAGCATTTGCTGGGCACTTAATCTAGAGTGAAAAGTCTGTTACGTGCAGATGCCTTTTCTTCTGCGCCATGAAGTTCGACAGGTTGTATACAATTGTGCATGTTTGAGTAATGCATCAAAAGCAGAGATAAAAAACTCAGTTTCACCCGAAAGGTGAAGCATCGATTGCAATAGCAAATTAGTAGACAGCTGTACAAAGTAAGGATAGTTCTATCAGCTGTATAAAGTTAAAAACATTTGCTTACTAAATTGACAAGCATGGTTCCATGCGCGCATATGTAAACATGAACACATCGCGCTCAATGACTATGGAAACTTGCTGTCAAATCACTGGAGTTAGGAAGTGCGGAAGCAGCAGCGAACGAATTGACCTTTGTGTTGTCTCTCGCTTCAACGTGAACTAAACGTCGAAATCACAGCGCACACGAAACTACCGGCACTCGGCACATGCACTTTGTCCACATTGCAGATCGATTTGAAGATGAGACCCGGACAGCCGCGCCGTAAGCAGCAGCCGTCAAAGTAGAACCCCCCCCCTATCTCTCGCCTTCCCCCCAGGCCTCGCACACGACAGAAAACAGCACGCTTCCACTCCGCCTCCCTCCTTCCCTCGCGCGCACGAGATTGAGCCGCAATTGTCCACTGACCCTCGCAAGCTTTTACTCGCACATACAGTGTACGGCGCGTGGTGACAATGTTATTGTGTTTGGACTTTATACGTAACATCACAGCAACGATGATGGTGATGGCAGAAATTCACTTGGAGTGCCTGTGTAATTGCTATCACAATAAAATGATTGTGATAGCAATAAGAGGAATCTTGGGATTCCTCTTATTGGTCCTTTGTTGCAAATTTAAACAAGTGCTCAGTGTTTTAGTGAAAAGAGTTGGCAGGTAGATGTCTGGGTGTTTGCTCTGAGTGCCAGTATGTCATGTAGCAGGCTCACTTTGACAATGTTTAATAAACATCGGGCACATTCTTGAAGTGGCTGTGTGGCTGCTCTCCAAGTAGTATACTGTACATGAAATAGTTGGATGTTATCATACCTGAAATTCCTGTAGAGAATTAAAACACCTTGTAAACTTGACAAAACTCACTGAAGAATTGAAAATTATTTATGTGTTTGGCTGCAATATGCTTTTAATGTTTCCAAAGATACTAGAAGTGTTGTGAAATTAAATTTTGAATGCACAGAATTAATGGGTGCCTGAAGGGGAACGATATCCTAATCTTTGGGATCTACCCGTTCAGGAACTATGTCAGCTATGATGTCTGCATTTCTGTGTGCTGCTGTGATTTGGACATTGGTACCAATAGAAACCTGGGGCTGTATTTTTTAAGTATTCTTTTCTGCTGATTCTATTCATTTTATCATCCATTCTATTGAATAGGCAATCCCGACAATAGTGGAGTTGCAGTTTTCTGTGGTCAAATGACGAAGGTCAATAAAAATTGGACATGTGCTTTAACCACTTCCAGTGATACATTCAGTGATACTTTCACATAGTGTAACATTCAACACGATGCCTTATTACTATGGAAGGCATTCTTAAACATCAGTGTTTTCAAATAATGTTAGCACACTCAACATCTGGGCAACTCAAGGTAATGTTGGCTCAGCTGCAAATAATTTCCTTTCATTAGTTCCAGTTCTGCTTGTGTTTAGCCAGCTAATGCATGCTAACATTTTTTTATTATTATTATTATTTTTAATAAATGGGGATTATGGCCTTTGTACCAGAGTGTAGATATCTATATACAGATAAATGAAGGAGCTGTGGTGACTGTTGCATTTCTTTGTGTATCTGTGTCTGTGTTCGCTGCAGTGAACTCAATGCAAAGGACAAAGTGCTGGCCTTGGTGATGGAAAAGGGTGACCAGGACCTTGCAACTGTGCTCACGAACAGGCAAGGTGACCTCGGTCCAGTCACCATCAAGTTCTACTGGTCGGAGATGCTGCAGGCTGTCAAGGAGATACATCAAAAACGTGAGAAGCAATTGCTCCTGTCATTTATGCCTCGTTACGCACACGCTTCCATACTGGGGTTTGTGAGGCAGTTGAGTGGATTGAGTGAATTTTCTCTAAAAGAAAAAAGAAAAGAGACCGCATAGCTCTGGATTTGCAATACCTTCCCTTATCTATCAATGCGCAAACGTTCTTGGGAGAGTACCCCAGCAAAACCTGTCCGTCTAGTGGCGCCTTATATCTGCAATATAAATGCATAACTGGTCAAGTTAACACATCTAATCGTTATAATAGTGTAACAGTAGATGATTGGTAGCATTCGAAATAAAAATTTTAAAAATACTTCTGACCTGGATCCAAACCATGGACTGCAGCATGGCAGTCAGCTGTCTGTGTGAGCCACATTACATTGATGGGACTGAAAGTTGCCTTGGACTCAGTTTACATCTGACTGCCACACTACAGTCCATGGTTAGAATCCCGATGAGAAGTATTTTTTATTTTATTTTCTAATGCTACCAAGCATCTAGTACTGCATCTAGTAAGCATCACACTATTATAAAGATTACATGTGTTGACCAATTATGAATTTATTTTGCAGATTTAGGGTGCCGCTGGACAGACAGGTTTTGCTGGGGTACTCACCCAAGAATTACTGTAGGACTGTACGAAACTATGAAAATAGAGAAAAACCTCCTACAGGCCTGTAAAAAAACCTGTGGTGTGGCAGAAAAAAAAAAAAAAAAGTTGCAACGGCGTTTCAGCTCAGTTGATATGATATATCTGCAAAATAAATCCATAATTGGATGTAATTGTTGTAATAGTGTAACAGTAGATTATTGGTAGCGATGGGTAGACATGCATAAGCTAGCCAAATAAGTAAGCAAAAGCGAAGTAGCAGCGGAGTCAAAAGAATGCTTATGCATTAGTAGACAATTCTGTAGCATTCTTCCCTTATACCTCTTTCTCCGAGATCTGCTAGCCTTCTGGTTAGCTCCAATAATGTCCGCCCTGGAAAGCCGTTAGTCCCGGGATCAATTCCTGGACCAGGCCAAATTTTTCTTCAATTGCAAAGCTTTCTTTCTGGGGTACTCTAATGGGTTCCATTTGCAGCTTCGGGCTACAGTCCAGTGGCTGACAATTCACCTTTTATGAATCTTCCGCCACCTTACGAGCTTCTGCAAAACTGATTTGTCATGTTAAAACACACTGACATCTTGTATTTGGGACCTGTCAAGGGATCCATACAATGCTAACAAATTAAAAAGGGGCCTTGAAACACTCCTCTAATTGTAAAATGGCCTTGGCCTTACTGTTAAAGTCGTCCCACGAGTCTCATGCCGTAAAAATTCTTCAAATGTTTCAACTATAAGTGGAGTTATCGCACAAATACCCGACTTTCTCATTTCGTCTCCGCTAGCATACTGGAAGCTTCACAGTGGAGAAGCAAATAGGGCAAAGCCGTGGCCAAAAGTTTAACATCGTGGCAGAGAATGGCTCCTTGCCGCACCCCGTGGTGGCCGCGGTAGGCTACGCTATGTAACACGCTGCTGCCGTGTCAGAGGCCACATGCCGTAGATGAAGACATGCGCATTGCAATTTCAAAAAGCAAAAAATAAATAATCGTTTAATCATTACACACATATATTTTTCATTTATTTAAATAAATTTCATAATTATGTATTACTGAGTATGTTCTCACGATCACGAAATCAGCCAATAGCATTGGTGAACCAGCTGCTTTCAATGACGACATTGTGTATGCAAGGGCAAGCGACTGTTCACTGCTTTTCACATGAGATTGTAGATTCCCTGCTGCATGCAGTGCAATATTTGGCTCGCATGTTAGCAGGAGCCTCGTTAACAGTGTGGGGTCTCAAACATGCTCTTGCGACAAAGGAACGACAACACAGTAGTGCAAAGAATCACAAGGGCATTTATTACACCTTTTGTACACCAATCTATAGCCAGCCAAATTATTACCTATAGAACATGCTGATGGGGGGGGCATGCGACAAATCGAAGTCTGACTTACCGTGACCGAATAGCGAGCAAATATGTTCGCCCCCATGCCGGACACCAACGCCTAGACGTTTGCATGTGTGGTCACGCGGACGGTGGCGCATTCGAACAATCACGTTCGTCCATTCTGGTGTCATGCTCCTAAGCATGGATCAGCGTACATGCGCGGAACATCCGCGCCACTTGACGACCTCAAGCCCAAGAGGAAGCCAAATAACCCCGCTGTTATGTGGTGTTACCAGTGCAACGCTCGCGCCATCTATCATAATGTGCTGCTACCACACCGACCACTGTCGTCACTCAGCTGCTGGGAGAAGTCGGATCACAGGAAACATCAGGGCCATGTGGGAAAAACATCAGGGGACACCTGAGAGTTGAGCATCCCCACAACAGATTGGCAACGTTTTTTTTTTTTTTTTTTTTTTTTTTTTTTTTTTTACAATGTTCGAAAAGCGTTTCAGGGCTCGTTTAACCCTTTCAGGGTCGATTTTTTTTTCAACATATGCGACCACCCCGGGTCGATTTTCTTTATTGCAGTTTTAAATCCTTCAGAGGGACCTTATATCTAAAACAATTTACCATAATTTTTCTAGGGTGACCCTAAAGCGAGAAAAAAATTTTCCGTTGGTATATATGTACTGTTTATTCATGAATAACAACAATAAAAAAAATCGAAATAAACTTAAAAGAATTAAAAATTTGATGCATTGTTATACACATAGTTCAAGGCTTAGAAAATGCGCACACGAGAATATTTAGCAAGTCTCAAATGTTCCTGCTCTTACACTAATATTTACGTCCGTAGCTTAATCAAACTGCGTAGGTGACCGTACTCAAAAAACTGTGTGTTTGTATGCCCGTGAAATGAGTGATACGTGTGACAAACTTCCGCTAATCTTCATCTTATCACCAACCATAGGCAATTGGATTTCGCGAGTCTCAAAAAAAAAAAAAGAAAGAAAGAAAAGAAACACATGCACAGCGTTCGCCCTTTGAGCGATGAGTAATGGTGGATCCACACGACGGACTAAATCAGTCTTTTCCGCTATGGATGGCGCATCACGTGACTTCACATCACGGATTCGTGCCGTCCGCACGTCATCCGCGACCCCCACGGACGGAAAATGCCGAGCTATTTTTCGCATCTGAATTCTGGGGGTCGAATGCTGCAGATTTAGCCTAGCATGCTCTATAGTCTGGCAACAAGCGCGGCTTTGAGATCTTTCTGAAACAGCTTCATTGCTGTTGACACCACTCGTGCCTGTTTGCACGCGCGACTCGCACAAGAGCGACTGCAATGAATTTGAGCAACGAGGCAACTTTCTTCTTCTTGCATCTCGTGGAGCAGTTCCCTGCATTGTGGGACATGACTGTTACCAATTACACGGACATGAGAGCAAAAGAGACGATTTGGCAGCAAATGAAGAAACTGCTCTCTCGTCACTCGAAGCAGCGTCCGGTATTTCTCAATGTCACTGACCAACAGCTCCCGGTACAAGTGGTTTTGTATACCAAGATGCTTGTTGGCGATATAGTCCTTTTGCCAATAAGACCTCTTTCGATAAAACAAGTACTCGTTGTCATCCAATTCAGACAAAACAACAGCTATTGCAGCCAACATGCCATTTCCTTTCGATCTCCAGCTTTATTCATAGTGAAAAACACATATGACAGTCTTTATTACATCGATGGCGCCATCTACAGTGAGTAGAAACAAGCAAACATTTGTAACTTACAGCCACTGAGATCCGCCCGGGCCGCCGCAACATCTTTGAGGCCATGTTCAGCCAATACAGCCACACTAAGCCTACACGCCGAGAATCTGAGTATGGCTTTTGGAAACGGTGCCCGCTCATCACGAATACTTGTTTGTTGAAGTTTTCGGACACAAATTTAAACCAAATACAAGCCTCAGTTTGAAAGTTACGGGCCACACAGTGGACGACGATGACTTGACAGGTTCGAGGCAGATGGCAGTCGCTTCGGGCAGTGCTGCCATCTTTATATTTCTGGCGCGATCATATGCTCACTCCATCAGTCGTCTGGATGCGCTTCGCAGCTGGATGGGCGGCGGAATAAGCGTCCGCGGAACAGTTTTTCGTGAAGCCGTCCGTTGTGTGGATCTACCATAACAAGATAGCCATCAATTTTGCAAGTGCAAGAAGCCAAAACCGCCCGCAAAACAAAACCCAAACTAACCGCTGCCCGCCCGCGCACATGCTAATGCACGAGAACCATGCAATGAAAACTGAGAGAGGGAGGCGTGAGAAAAAAATTCCTCATATTCCAGCATAGTGGCAGCACATGCCAGGAAAGGAAAAGTTAAGAAATTGGCACCCGTTTTAAACGTACAGATGACGGCGTAAATATACGGCTTCGACCATTTTGGACTTGTTCGCGGCACCGTATATTGCACCGTCATTGACCCTGACAGGCTTAATGACATGGCACAAATGTTTTACCATAAGGATGTGTCCTTAATAAAATGGAGCCTCGTTGATACGATCTTTATGGGAACTGGAATATAAAATGTATCATCCAAAAATCGTATTATCCAAAGCCAGCTCAAGAAGGTGTGAAAATAGGCGTAATTGGTGACACTCAATAGCAAAGGTTTGCGTGGAGTTGAGCAATACTGCTCCGCATGACATGTTATGCAGAGCGGCATCATTCAACGCCATACGAATTGCAGCCAACGCACTTTTATTTTGCAATGTTGAAATAGCTAGTCAGTTCGCGCTGAACTTGCTTCTTTTCAAATTCCGTAACAAAGTTCTTCTACAAGTTTAAAAAAAGAAGGTGCCATTCCCTCGCTCAACTGAGCAGCGGCGCACTACCAGTCGGTGTGTCTGCGCTGCCTCAGCATCGTTTTACTGCCGGCGGCATGCCACATGCGTTTTTCCTCCACTGTGCCTGGGGCTTAACACATCGTTCATGGGTCGTTGGAATGTTATTGAAGCTAGTACACTGGATTATGAAGCTGAGTTTTAGAAATACTAGTAGTAAAAGTCCACTTCTGCAGTTGTTATCCAATTTCAGGTAAAAACGTGATCGCAATAACTGTGTGAAAATACATTACTCCTGTGGGATGTTGGCCGGGAAAATAAGAAGAAACATTTTGTCCCGAAAAACATATCATGCAGAATCATATCAGCGAGATTCCACTGTACAGTTATTTAGGTGGTCCTGCAGAAAAACAGCAGCCAACTTTTTTAATGACTGGCACTCGGTGACAGTAAGGTACAAACGCCACCCAACTGAGTTTAACAGGAAAAATATGGCTGTCAATTTTGGCCATCTCAGCTTAATTTACTAAGTGCCAGTCTTGCTCATTTTAATGTAAGCTTGTGTGAATGCTGATTGGTTCTTGATCATAAATGTGAGTTGCACTGCATGTAACAAGGCACAAATGAAAAAGCACACGAAGGATGATGGTCAAACTGGTTTATTCATATTCCAGAGGTGAAATACTTAGGATAATAGAGTAAATAAACTGGGAAAAAGGAAGGGTATGTAAAACATGAATGCTCACCACAATCGAGGCTGCTTGCTATCTTTGTCTCGATGAAGCAGTGCTATTTCATGTTCACTCAGTGCTGTATGAGTAGAACACATGTTGATACATGTGCCATATGCACCAGACAACATGCTAAAAGCCTCGATTATCTTTCTTCCTTCTGTTATTCTCATGCGTTAACACAGTAGCCTGTTGAAACAACGCTGTACAACCAAGCCTAGCACAATGCACAGCAAGGTTCTCAGGTGAATTTAGTTGTTCACACACATTTTTGTGCCCTTGTAGACACTCATTGACCAGTTTGGCCGATGTACACACATCACAGTAAAGAGGAATTTTGTAAACACGTCAGACAATTCGAAAATTTACATGTTTCACACTGCACAAGTACTTTTCCACTTGTATACGAGGCCTAAGGCTATTGACATTGCACAAATATACAGCTTTGATGGGGCTAAAAGCCTTACTTGGACATCATGTCTGCTTGCAATTATTTTTAATCTGTGTGAAAATTTGTGTATGTAATAAATAGGGCCACAAATTTATGGCTGACTTATTTCTTCTCTCATGCCTTCCCGCATCATCCTTTCATGCATCATTCTGTGTGTGTGATTGTGCTTTGTGCATTGTTACACCAGTTACAGCGGCTTCTTAGCCTCTACCTTTACTTTGATGAAGAGGAAGGCATTGTGAAGCTGGCTGTTACAGTGCATATAAATTTTAGCCAACCTGATTAAATGAAATTATCTCTTATATAGAGCAGATTCTGAACATTGTGGAGCTTTAGCAACAATGCATAGCAGAACATATGCTACATCGAACTAAAATTATACCCGCATCCGATAACTCAAAGCTGCACAGCTCCAAATGGGTCTGTAAGTTTACTTTCTTGCACGGAAAGACTGCAGCTGCAGTCACCTAGGAAGAAGTGGTGGAATAGCAACATTAGGCCGCACGATGCATCATCTACATTTGGAATTGGTTGTTTCGTCCATTTTGTAAGGTGGTTTTAATGAGCAGGCTATGACTGGCACAGCTCACCTGCTGTAATGTTGATGACCGTCTGGCTGTCTCAAAGCAAATCTTCCTGGGTCTCTATGACATGGCCACGAAGTTTCTGGCCATTCCAGAAATACAAATACCAATGTAACTGATGACTGGCAGCATCCTCATATCCTAATGGCTGGGTGTAACAATATAGAAATCTGCATGTACAGACCCATTCACTGTTCTGTAGAGTGCGAGCAGCATGCTGTGCCAAAATGAAGGCACTGATCAAGCATTGCCTCTTGCAAAAAGCAACATGTGCAGTCTTGCACATTCATATGATGCCATCCGTGCGTCTGAGCTGAATTATTTCAAACCCAGCAGCAAACACAGGCACGCATCATTTGCATACATCAGAGCTACTGCTCGTACACTGCCACAAACACTTTTACAGCTGCTTTCCTTGCATAAAATTTGCTAACATTTAAGATTGTTGTAATTACTGTATATTTGATGTAAAACCTTTGTCTTCTTGATTAGATTCAATATTCAGTTTAGGAACAATCATTCGGTATTTGTGCACCCATACTAACGAGTGTTTGAAGTTTTCTTATGTTTAAAAACTGTTGCATCCATTATGTCATGTGACACCCGGCAGATATATTGGCAGTGCTCTGAAAGTCCTTAAATGCACTTGAGTATTTTTCTGAGGAGCCTGCACAGACTCTGATGTTGCAGTAGTACAGTTAAACCTTGTAATAACTAAGTCGGTAAAATTTGTAATTTGCTTCGGTAATTGAAATTTCATTACATTTAAATTTAGCTTTTATGCAGATAAGTACAGTTGCCGACACATTTTGTTGAGACGGAAGGAGCTGCAGAATTTTCAGAATTATTGGACAATCTGAAAAATCGACTTTGAATGAGAACAAAAATTATTTTATTGTCTTTGAGAGACGGCAACGAAGCCGACTCTCAACAATGCCGTGTCAACAATGTCTTCACGTCAGCAGGATGAAATGAAGCCAGCCACACTTTTGCATCCACTCCACCTCTGCAGCTGATAGTGTCGCCCATAGTGGGAAGAATGTTAAGATTAAATGCAACAGCAGCAGGGAGTGAATGCTTTAATGAGTCTCCGAAACTAGATGACGCAACCTCCGGTACTAAACATGCGGGAAGACAGCTCATATGATGCCATGCCATGTCAGCACACCACTTCTTGTATATGTGGCAGATTACCTCTAAAACACTGCGCACAGGCTGCATATGCGCTCAGCCAGGCATGACAGCCATGCGCAGCCGTGGCCGCTTTTGAAAAAGAGACTCGTGCCAACCTGCCTCCCTCCTCCTCCCCTCCCCTTATCTAAGCTTAATCGTCCGCAGATCACTACCCTCCCCCCCTCCTCTTCCTCGCGCGGGTAGAATGCTCATCAAGCCACCATTCTTCTCCGCTCACCCTTCCATGTTTTCACTCGCACCAAAAGCATACTGCGGGCAGGGTGTAATAGGATCTTATCGCACTTGGACTTTAACAGAACATGACTCTTATGTGCTTTGGCAGTCACTCTTCATCGCGTGGCATGATTTGAGAGGTGCGTTCGCAAGCAATCACTTGTAATTTAACCAATTTACCCTCTGTACCCGGTGAAGTTTTCAGTATCTCTTCGAGGTGATAGTGATATTTCGTTATGTTGAAATTGTGTATGCACTTCATTATATTGGTATTCTAAATACATGTACACGGTGTTCTTTAGACAAGAAGTTCTAAAAAGTTGAATGCCTTGTTATATCGAGCATTTCATCATATTGAAGTTTGTTGTTATATTGATGTTTAAATGCATTTGTTTTTGACAGGTGTGATACACTCTGACCTGAAGCCAGCCAACTTCCTCTTTGTGGCGGGGAAGCTGAAGTTGATAGATTTTGGTATCGCTGCCAGAATGCAAGAGGATGTTACTAGTGTTTACAAAGAGTCACCGGTACAGTATGCATATATTGTTCTGCATGCGCTTGTCATGTATAAGAAAGGTGCTCAGGCAAGTAATTATGCAATTACTCTAATCAAGTTGATTAGCCAGCTCTTTAAAGTACGCAGTGGGGTTTGCATTGCTATCAAAATCAATTTAGTGGACAGTGTAATGTGTCTGTTCTTTCTTTTTTTTTTTTTGCATACTTTCTCTCCTTGCTACATTTTCTTGTTTCTGTGCTTGTGTGCCTGTCTGACTACCACTGATCTCAATAGGGGCCTTGGTATCTGTAGTGTTGTGATCGGCCGTTTGCCCCGCGACACCCCTCGGTCGTGGCTCACATGATTGTGGTGTAAGGGCCGACGGCCTCGTCGGGATGGATCTCGACACAGATGAGTTATGGCCAGTGCGGGAGTGCCTCGTTCATGAGAGGTTTCAGCAATTGGCAATGATATGGCTGTCACCTGTCAGCAACACAAACTGGCGTGTTCAAGCCAGAGATGCGCTCAGTATGACACTGCCTGCTCAGTATGACCCCCTCAGTATGACCCTCTCAGTGTACAATAGCGTCGGCGAAAAGGGTGACCTACCTCCAGATTGGTGGGACCTGATGTCAGCGGCCTCCTGACACCGTATTGGTGGGACCTGATGTCATCGACCCCCTGGCAATGGATTGGAGGAAGTGACTAAACAAAGATCACACACAGCATAAAAGGAGCTACGGAGGGCGGGAGTGATCAGCGACTACCACATTATCATCAACTTTCCTGTATTTCATTGCATTTCTTTGTATTTCTTTGAATTTTCTTGTACATATGTAAATATGTGTTTGTCAAACGTCCTGGATATCGGACCCGGCCTCCCATTCACTCAATCCTCCTCGAGAAAAGATCCCACATCTTCAGACCTTGAGTCACAACAGTAGTGGCAGCGTGAGCGTAAGTTCAAACTTCATTTTGGATGTTAGCGTAGATGCCAAAACTTCTGCCTTTGGTGCCTACGACCCGCGAAACATAAGCCAAATGTGGTTGCCCTCAGCAAGCCGCAGTGCGCTTAGCCAATGGACTCGTGGTGGCACCCCGCAGCGGCTGCGGTATCTACGCCATGTAGCCGACCGCAGCTTGATGTCGACTATCAGCCAATAGCGACCGTCTAAAGAAATGATGAAATAGTGCGTCTAGAAGAGAGTGTGGACGGGGCGTTTTGTTGAAAGGAGAGTGTTTGAGAGAAAGGTGACTTTGCGATCCACTTACAAGCTGCATGCACCGCATACAACAGCAAAGCTTGGCTGACATGTTCACAGCAGCTTATGCTACCCATGTACTATGTTATTTCACTAAGCCTGAGGGGTGGTTCAGGGCCCCTTTAAGGGGGGACGCGGCCTTTGAAAACCGAAAAATTGCAAAAAAGTAGATTTTTGGAAAACCACATGTTCGGGCAGTATGTCTTATAAACTACCATTTCTGTAAATATCTACGTCTAATTCATCGCAAAACTATTTCAAATAACGTTTATAACGAGCCGTGGCAGCCCTTGAGCGGTGAGCGAGCGCTCAAAATAGGGGTTACTTGGCGCGAACGCCATTTCTCCACCACTCCTCTGAGCGCCGCCATATTGGTGTTTTGTTCGTGCATTCTTCGGCTTTGTTTTGGGAGAGGCATAAATCGCTCATGATTGGAGGGCTCACGAGAGCTTTCAAGTTCCCCACGGCTGAGACGCGAAACTGAGATTGGGCGAAGCACATGCTCCTCAAGGACGTGGGGGGGGCCGCGACTCCCATTGGCTGCTGCGTGCGATGACGTAGTGGTCTCCTGCATAACGCTTCCGGCCGTCGTCTGCTTCGGCTCCTCCATCGTCGGCACCTTTTGTGTGTTCTGCTTGCCATCGTCTATCTCTGCAGACATTCGCATATTCCCCAAGTTTCTGCCATATTTACGAGACGATTTTCAACCGTCTTGAGATCGTTGTTGCGTTTAGCCTGCTGATTGTTGTGCGGTCGTCCACGATGCGCCCAAAGAAACTCAAGATGCTACACGCGTTCGGTGTAAGGAAGCGTTCTATGAAGCTCGCTGCTCGCCTGCGCACCGACGATGATCGGACCAATGGTGCTTGTGGGGCAGCTTCTGCTTCATCTACACAAGAGTGTAGTTGCGTCGATGCTTCTAGCAACATGACTCCTGCTCCACTGGCACAAGAATTTGTCATGACGAGTGCGCCTGATGTCTCGTGCTCATCGACAGCGGCTTCCACATCCTCTTTCATCTGCCTCGGACAGTGTGATCGCGTCGTCCACTGAGCACTTGAAAACATGTTTCCTGACGTGTGAGGAGAAAGAGGCAATGGATAAAAAACGCACTGCTGTACAACAAGGACTTGGCGCTATGTCAGCAACGGAGCGAAAATTTAAAGCAATGGAACACTATCCTGAAGCTGCCACCACTACAAGTGAAGGCGAAAAATTTCTCCTTGTGCAAATGGGTGCCCTAGGCGACCTGCTATCCGGGAACCCGCGACTGGGGTGAAGGTTCAAGGAGGCACCCAACTTGGACTTGCAACAAAGCTTGAGCTGCTATGTTTACATTGTGGAGTAGTTGCATTCTCGTGGAGTTTTGCTCGTCAGGATGACTAATGTCCTTTAACGTGAGTATAAGAGCCATTGTGGCTACAAAACAGATAGGGAAGGGACAAACAGCCCTCAATTACCTTTGGGCAGCGATGAACGTGTCCCATCGTGGCCTGCATCATAAGACTTTTCAGAAGCACTGGAAGAAATTCAGAGAACAGCAGACACAGTGCATAGACAAGTTCTATGCAGAATCTGCTTCTACTGTGAAAACCACCTCCAAGGAAATGGATTCATATTTCAGCAGGGACATCACAGTAAACTTTGATGGAACATGGCACAAGCGTGGCCACACGTCCCGTATTGGAGTTGGTGTAATAATTGAATATTATATGGGCCTCTTCTTGGACACCATTGTTTTATCGAACCAGTGCCTTGGTTGCCAAGTAGGACGAAAGCCTGGAGACCCAGGCGACGCAAGCCTTCAGGAGGATCATCTGTGCCAGAAAAACACTGACTCTAAGTCTGGGAGGATGGAGGTTGAAGTAGCTGTCATCCTTTTCTCGCGTTCGGTGCCAAAGCACAACCTCCATTACACAACGCTCATGTCTGATGAAGATAGTGCCACCTTCTCTGCCTTTGTGCAAGAAAATATTTATGGACTGGTCCCCATTTCGAAAGAGGAATGCCTGAACCACATCCAGAAAAGGATGGGGACAGCACTGCGCAACCTTGTGCAGAAAAGTGGCAAGGCTTTAGGAGGGAAGGGCAGGCTGACAAAGGCCCTCATCAACAAGTTGACAGACTATTATGGCTGGGCCCTACGGAACAATTCAAGCGATGTGGCTGCAATACAGCATGCAGTGATGGCATCGTACTACCACGTGACATCAATGGACGAGGATCCTTACCACGACTTGTGCCCTGAGGGTGCAGACTCAAGGTGTCGTCATAACGCCAGCAAGAGTGATGGTGTGCCACCTCCGAAGCATCGGTACAGTATTCCAGGCTATGTTGCAGAAGCACTGCTACCTGTTTATGAGCGCCTCTCACAGGCTTCTCTTCTGCAACGCGGCCTGGGAGCAAAGATGCACAAAGCATCAAAATCATTTCACTCCGTGCTGTGGTCCCTGATGCCCAAAAAGCAGCATGTGTCGCTGATTGCTGTGGAGACAGTACTGCGTGAAGCAGTTTCAAGATATGATGCTGGCTGCCACAGGGCCAGCCAAGAGCTATGTTCATCAGTGGGGCTAACGCCTGGCCATGCAACGGGCAGCCGAGAAAGATTCTCTGCACTTAAAAAAGGCTAAGAAGCGATCGCAAGAGAAGGTGGAAAGGCGGCAAAAGAAGAGAGCGCCTAAGGACATCTCCAGTTACGCTGCAGGGTCATTTTAGACCAATATATGTGCTCAAAACTTTCAAAGCTCATTTTCTCAAAACGACTTTTTTGGCTGGTGAGGCTGCTTATTCCAGCCATATCTCTTTAACCACTCATCAGATTTCCTTTTTTTTTTTTTTTCATTGTGTATCTGAATAAATTTCTGAGGGAAAGATAAGCCTGATATATATATATATATATATATATATATATATATATATATATATATAGTCTGTGATTTGTGATATTTAGTCAAAATTTGATTGATAAAATCTTAATCACCAACACTAAATTCGGTGGTCTGCTAAAATTTTTCAGCAAGGAAACTTATAGAAAGGGCTCTGTCTTGCCCTGAGGTATCCATCTGGGAATCATCATAGTGAATTTCACAGTTGCAGCACCTTTTGAAAATTCTCCAGGCCTGGAATGAGAAAACCATGCGCACCATTCTGACATATTGCTGTAACTTAAGAACCAGTGAACATAACTGCATGAGATTTGTAGTTCTACTAATGCTTTTGCTATGAGTCTATCCTGAAAATTTCATTAAGATATCTCAATAAACAAAAAGTTGGTATCCGAGGGTAGCCTCTCCCCTTAAGAGCCTTAATCACAATGTTACCACCCGCCGTGGTTGCTCAGTGGCTATTGTGTTGGGCTGCTGAGCACGAGGTCGCGGGATCGAATCCCGGCCACGGCGGCCGCATTTCAATGGGGGCGAAATGCGAAAACACCTGTGTGCTTAGATTTAGGTGCACGTTAAAGAACCCCAGGTGGTCAAAATTTCCAGAGTCCTCCACTACGGCGTGCCTCATAATCAGAAAGTGGTTTTGGCACGTAAAACCCCAAATATTATTATTATTATTACAATGTTACCAAGAAGTGCCTTGAGGCACGACATAAAACCAAGTAGATGCTGAGTGAGCCATGTTTGTAACCTCCTAGATAAAACAGCCATGCACAGGTATGGACTCTTTTGAGTAGTCCAACAACTTAACCTGAGGTGTAGTACATGGGCCTTTCTGGCAAAATGCTGATTGAAGAGGTTTGACGACATTATGGAGACTGTGGATCTCAAGTCAATTAAGAACGTTAAGCTGACATTTCCTGCCAAGACGTCTATGTGAATGCCAGGCTGAGTGGACGCAGTCACAACCAGAATATTTGCAACATCGTTGCCTGCTTCGCTGCTTAGTTGATGAACAGAAGCAACAGGTTGGTTTTTGTTGCACATTGACTTAGTGACCAACCAGACCGCTGAAATGGCAACGTTTCCCTTTAGCCGAACAGTAGAAAGAAGCAGCAATGTCAATTAGAACTGCAATGAAAGCAGTGGAAGGGGGCGTTACTCATGGTAGCAACATGCTTACACTTTTAGACGCAAATGCTTGGACGTCTTGAGTAGTCTGTTCCAGCTGGGTAGACACACAGCGTGTGAAAAAGAGACTTGAGTCCTCTAGCAGCAAACGCTCGTACAAATGTTGTGAAGAAATTACTGTCACAAATTCATCACGGAGCATTATCTTCAAGCCCATGCAAGCTCATGTAATGCAACAGCCTACTCGCAAATAGATTTCTCTGGCTGCTGGACACGCCTGCCCAAGCGGTGACATTCTGCGACAATATTAATTTGGGCGATAAAGGGGTTCAAATCTGTGACAGCATTGTCAAAAGACAAAGGTGCAGCCTTTGTCTGTTTTGATAGTGGTCCAATGTTTGCATCCTGCCTATCTTACAAAAGATCTTTAGTGGCAGTGGTCTCACCTTTTTTGGCATATTCAGCAAACTCTGGAAGCATAAAAGAAATGCGCTGGCCCTCGACGGGATAAGACTGTAGATAAGAAGGGCCTTGCAACACTCTGCTGAGAAAATGAATGCTCCCAAAGCCAGTGTGAATTTCTCGGATAGTCATAAGCATTGCAACCAAGGAACAGCTGGGCGACCGGGTACAGGCGGAAAGAGAGGCGGTGGTGCGAGCCTGGAAAGCTCATAGCGGGAAGCAGAAAGGCTGTTATGCCCTTTCCTTCTGTTGACCCTTGTCACCAATGTAGTGACAGCGTGAGCCACTCTTGAACGGTGGGAAGCATGAAAGTCGGCAAGAAACGTACTGCTCTTTATTGAATAACGCACACATATACAGTAGGACTCTGTTATTACGTTCCCGTTGTGTAAGTTTTCCTGGTGCCAGCATTCGCAATCGAGAAAACAAACAATGAACCAATAGAGTTACTCTCAACTTTTACGCTTCATACGTTCCTGAAAAACACGATTTTATGGCACCAATGTTCAGTACGTCGCTAAACTGCAATCGTATGGTACGTTTCTGGCCACTAGATCCCATGTGAACAAGGTAAGGCACAAGGGATGCACTATCAAGAACAGTATATAGCCACCCGTCTCACGCAAACACAACGGAGTGCAGTTTCTTATTCCGGTATTACCAGTAAACCTCCGCCCGCGTCGTCGCATGCCACATTCACAGCTATTGCCGCCAAACCTATTACGATAAGCATCTTCACCTACCTGTTTTACAGCGCGTGGTGCGTAGTGCCATTGGTAGCGTACTGCATGCTTTTAGTAGACGATAATCCAAATGCACCGCCGTTCCCTGCTTCAAGCAGGATAATGTGGGTATCATGTTTCGCTTCGGCGGCATCGGATGTCACCCACCAGCTCTATTTCGTTTGTTTCCCATCACCCTCTTAAAACACCACACAATAGGAAGACAACAAAACACATATGGGCTGCCCGAGCACCACCAGTTTGATGTACGTTGATGTCTCATGCCGCAACAATCCATGCGATGCTTCACATTGCGTAGATTTCAACACTAGTTAGTCTGTCAATTTTTTTTTAGTTATACTTCAGGTCGTACATTTTCTTGCTTAGTACGTTTTTTCTCGCGTTTTTTTCCAGAACTTGTGAACGAGGTTCTACTGTACATATAGTATACACTTAAACCTCGTAACAAAGTTGAAGGGGAATTCGAAATTACTTTGTTATATCCATTATTTCAGTATATGCCAAATGGTATGCACATCCTTTTAAACATGCAAAGACGACTATGGCTACGTGGCCTGCCGAATCACTACGCAGCCACTTATGTGATTAAAATTAAAGCAACTGCAAAAGACTGTCCCGCATGTGCTGCACTCAACGTTTTACCACCTGACACTACAGCCGTTACGACAGCGCCTTTATGTTCCGATGTTGGGACTTTTCGCTTCCACTTTCCACTTAGCTCGCTCATATTGTGAAACCCGTCGAAGTATGTGGCTAACAGAGCTTGGCAGAACTCCAGAAACACGGATGCATTTGTCCATTGAAAGCAAAACTATCTGATCTGCCGCTTTTTCATGGCCCTGCTGCTCTGCTCTGCAAGCACGCCAGCTCGTTTCACGCAGTCTCTGAGGTCATGCCTAGCTGCATCAGCACAGCGCAGTGCACTGCAGTGCTAGAGAAGTGGAGGCACTGGTTTTAGCACACTGCACACCGATATGAGGTGCAGCCTCCGAGATTGTGATCTCGGAGGGTGTGCCTATAGCTTCACCAGCTACAGCGAGAGAGAGAGAGAGAGAGAGGTGCGCAATAAGTTAAGGAAAAAGTGCTGCTTGTGCGCGGCCACTGTGTGTGTAGCTACGCGCGGCAGTGTGAAAGACCAGTGTAGGTCGATGGCATATTCGACGCAGGAATTTTGAACTGCTGCGCCAAATGAGTGTGGAACCCAGTGAACGTTATATGCTCGGTATGCAGTGGTCGGTATTTTTGGTTTTGGATATTAATGTAGTTTGTTTTAACAAGGAAAAATTATTCTCACAGTAGATGTAATGAGGGTTAAAATACATGGATCTCTGTTAGGATTTCAAGGGGAATTGCATATACTTGGTTATATCCATTATTCCGTTATTTCATGTTTCGTTATAACAAGGTTCAAGTGTAGATAACTGCAGCCGCTTGGCAGTGTTCACATTGAAAAATAAACAAGAACTTAATATACAACAGTATCCTGCAAGCACGTGTGCTTATGTGCCTGCATGCCCTGCACTTCTTTAATAGGTAATTTTTTTCCCTTGTACTCTTGATACATGATAAACTTAAGAAGGCAGCATAGCAGAGGTGTCATTGCCCTCAGTAGTGAATTTTCACTGCATGCACAATCGCAATAGGAGTTTTGAAACCTTAAGTGACTTGCAAAGAACTTCCTTTCAAAGCTTACGCATTCAATTGGAATTCATGTGGTACAGTAGGTTTCGATTCATTAGATTTTTCAGTTACTTCAATCCCAACTGAAGATCCCGGCTGGTGCCCGTGCATTTCTGTGGACCATAAATTTCATTATTTGGATCCTAAAATTGGCCTTTGCTGGATAATTTGAACTTGACCAGTCAGCATTCACATGCCTGACCCCTATGGTGACCCCTTTACTGGCAGCATCTGCCTAAGCAGAGCTTAGAGGACAGGGAATGAGATATATACACATGCCATCTTTTCTCAGAAATGCCTAATTTCAGTCTGCCCTAGGAGGACTTGCAGGCAATAATGCTAGTTCACAAAGTCTGGTTACGGTATTTGCCCTATTCTAACACGCAATGTTTTTTTGTTTTTATCTCAGAATATTGAGCTAAAAACTGCCAATAGCGCAGCTTTATTCTGGCAAAGCTGACTTTAGGACGCTGGCTGCCACTGTGCTGACGCTTGCCTGTTCTTGCTAAAAAAGTTGTGTACACATTAGATTTCTGCTTTCTTTAGGAGCTTTAATGTTATCCCTACATTAGATTTTTTATTCTGCACACACAGAAAGCTAACATGGATTTGGTTCGGAGAATTGGTCAAACACTGCCCAGTGAATCAGTGGCGTGTGTTGGCATTTTTTCTGCACCATGTTTAATTTGACCTGCCAAATAATTCGATCAATTTTGTCATATTAGCAGAAGTCAACTGTATAATGTATTTAACCAATGCACTACATGCCCAAATTTTAGGCTCTGTGACTGCACCAGAAGTGTAAAATTTTTGCTCTCCTTTCATGGTCTCTAAAGCTTTATTTGCAATCGCACAGTCCTATCTGTTGTAAAGTGAGACAGTTAAGGACCAATAAACTATTAATTACTGTTTACTTACAAGCTCTGTCATCAGTTTAGTATGTCATGGACTGGATAGTTTTTATTTGATAGAATAAGCTTTGTGGTGCTACTTCACATCTAACACAGCTGTGAGGACAACTTTGGCTGTTGAGTGAGGACTGCATATTCCATATGACAATCGGTGCAGACATCTGCATTTGCTGTTACTTGCTGAGCATGGGCACTACCGAAAAGCATACTTTGATTTCATGTTTGTGTTGTGACTTTCATAGATTACGAAAAGGCATTTGATTCAGTAGAGATACCAGCAGTCATGGAGGCATTACATAATCAAGGAGTACAGAATGCTTACGTAAATACCTTGGAAAATATCTACAGAGGTTCTACAGCTACCTTAATTCTACATAAGAAAAGCAGAAAGATACCTATAAAGAAAGGGGTTAGACAGGGAGACACAATCACTCCAATGCTACTCACTGCGTGCTTGGAAGAAGTATTCAAGCTATTAAACTGGGAAGGCTTAGGAGTAAGGGTCGACGGTGAATATGTCAGCAACCTTCGGCTTGTTGATGACATTGTTCTATTCAGCAACAATGCAGATGAATTACAAATGATTGACGACCTTAACAGTGAGAGTGTAAGAGAGGGGTTGAAGATTAATATGCAGAAGACAAAGATAATGATGAATAGCCAGGCAAGGGAACAAGAGTTAGGATCGCCAGTCAGCCTCTATAGAGTCTGTGAAGGAATACATTTACCTAGGTCAAATAATCACAGGGAACTCTGATCATGAGAAGGAAATTTATAGAAGAATAAAAATGGGTTGGATCGCATACGGCAGACATTGTCAGCTCCTGACTGGAAGCTTACCATTATCATTGAAAAGGAAGGTGTACAATCAGTGCATTTTACCATTGCTGACATATGGGGCAGAGACTTGGAGACTGACAAAGAAGCTGGAGAATAAGTTAAAGACTGCGCAAAGAGCGATGGAACGAAGATTGCTAGGCATAACGTTAAGAGACAGAAAGAGAGCGGTTTGGATTAGAGAGCAAACGGGTGTAGACGATATCCTAATTGACATCAAGACGAAAAAATGAAGCTGGGCAGGTCGTGTAATGCGCTGGTTAGATAACCGTTGGACCATTAGGGTTACAGAACAGGTACCAAGAGAAGGAAAACGCAATCGAGGACGACAAAAGACTAGGTGGAGCGATGAAATTAGGAAATTCGCAGGCGCTAGTTGGAAATAGTTGGCGCAGGACAGCGGTAATTGGAGATCGCAGGGAGAGGCCTTCGTCCTGCAATGGACATAAAACAGGCTGCTGCTGATGGGTATTATTATTATTATTATTATTATTATTATTATTATTATTATTATTATTATTATTATTATTATTATTATTATTATTATTATTATTATTTTGTGAGCAGTGGTGTTCCCAAATGGGGTTGCTTCAGTAGGTAGGCTTTGTTGTGTTTGCTGAAGGAGTGCAGACTTTGTTGCATTTAGTGCACCGGGGTGCACTCAGTAGTATAGGCAGTGTAGTAGTATGAGATCAATTTTGTGACCAGCTTTTTTAGGGTGGATCAGCGGCAACCCAGCAAACTCCCCATTTTAGAAACAATGGTACAGTAAAAAAAAAAAAAAAAAGCGTTGTGCCCATCTGCGTGCCGCGCTCCTTCGCCATACTTGCCTTTGATCCGCGCACCCCACATGGCACGACTTCATCACAGTCGCACCCTATCGAGCTCTCCTGCCTTCTTTCCACCCCGTCTCCGTCAACGGTCAGACTCATGTTTCTTGGAAGAGTGGAAGGGAGACTGGAGAAAGGCGCACAAGGCTGGCAATGCAGTGAAATCTTGCCACATCAGGCGCATGGCACAGAAGTGGCTGCAGCGGCGCACCCTCTCTTTCTCTGTCTTTTTTCTTTTTTTTCATCTGGCCATTGTGCTTTATTTTTGAAGTTAATCTGCAGCGGGCTCAAAGTCGTCCCACTGCGGACAATGCTATCAGCTACCACTGTGGAGTATACGCGAAAGCTTCGCAGGCTTTGTTTTGTACCATTGATGTAAAGGCATCATCAACACGGCATGAAAGGATATCTCTGGTCGCAGATACTCAAATGAAATAAAAAAATTTTCCTCATGAAGTTTGTTTCTTTTTCCGGTTGTGTGATAATGCGAGAAGGTTTACAGCCCCATCTGTGTAAGAGAAATATGTCTGCAACTGTACTTGCATAAAATGTCAAATTTCAATATGATGAAGTGCAGATTTTACCAACTTTGTATTGTCTAAGTTTAGCTGTAGTATTTTGAAAACATTGTTATAGTAAAGACTGCTGCATGAGGAGCCATTCTGCACCCTTGAAAAAGCTTTGACAAGGCCTTGAAAGTCCTTGAATTTCTGTCTCAGACCTGTACGAACCCTGGTGTGCTGAGTCATGGTTGGCAAGTAATATAAAACATGCGTAGAGGCTGGTGCTCTGTAGCAAATCACTGTATCCTTTGTTAATCAAAAGAAGCAGCTGACATGCATGTTTTGGAACTTCTCAGTGTGATTGACTTATGCAAGCTCAATTTAATATCAAAGCATTCACTTCCTTCTGGGCCAAGCACTGTTTTTGAGCCAATTGCTGTGATGTTTTTCAGATGGGCACATTGAACTTCATGTCCCCAGAGTCCATCCGGTACACCTCCCATAATAAAGGAAAGGACTACCTCAAGGTATGTATGGTTATTTGTTCAAGCTCTTGCACCCTGTTATATGGAGACCAATGCATGGGTAGTTTTGTGCAGGAATGCTGCTGTGTTCTGGCACAATTCTTGTGACTATTATTTTGAAACTGGTGCTATCCTCCATGCTTCTACTGTCACTCACTCATTAGTTCAGGCTATTTGCTTATTTTGAAAATTATTTTTAAAATTATGTTCGGTAATGTCATCAGCTAGGGTGAAGTAGAATTCTTGGGGAGACGTAGGAGTTGTTTTCCATGGGTTTGTTAAAAGGGTAGCCCCATTCTATATGTTCCCTATTTAAGTCTTCTAACCAGATGGTGTCATGTTTACTGTAATTGTTGAGGTGTTTGCGCCATTGTGAACCATACCTCAGTGTTCTTGGGGAGCAATAAGTGTTTATTACTTCTAGCTTGTACGTTCTGTAGAAGCAGTTGTGTGTGTGTACAGTTTGTTCTGTGGCCGTGTTGATAGAGTCTGCAGAAATTTGGGTCATAGTGTGCTTGTTCGCTATGAGTGTGATTGTCATAATGGGCGTGCAAGTCGACGGTGTTATTTCCTCGCCGAGAAAGCATTTTTTTAGTTTTTGTGTAATGCCCTGGTTTGAGTAGGCAGTGTATCCTGGAAGGGTTATTGGGCCTACTATTTCCTGCAGGGTGATAACATATGGCTTGTGTGCGTCTGTGAGAATGAATTGAATGAAGTTGTTCCTTTTGTGACGAATATCTCTACAGTTCCATTGCCATATTGTTATTTGGGGTGATGCATGACATGAGGTTGATTTGGATGTGTTGGGGGGCGTCCCTGTTTTAGGGCTGGCCATATTTGTGTGTGGATTCACTGTCGCTGTCATGCGTGGCCTTCTTGCTGGGGCCTCCGGTTGGTGTAGTGTCTGTTCGCTTGCGAAGACCTCATTGTTGTGTTTTGAATGCATGTATAGATTGCTGCATGCTTTCTACCATGCGTCTGAAAGTACTAATGCTCTCTACTAGCATATTAATTTGTGAAGTGAGTTTGGCAGAAGGGTGCTCAGAGTGCAAGGTAAGTTGTTCTGTGCTCACATTGAGTTGGTTTGTGATGAGTTCGTGTGCGGGGTCATGGTCGCATTCCCGTTTTTCTATGTTGTCGAGTCTGCATAAAGTGTCAACGATGTAGCTAGGAATATAGCTGTCGTGTGGTATCTGAGTGGCTGACTGACTGCATGGGTTGTGGCCTGAACTGTTGGCCAGTAGGATGGTCCTCACTTCTCTCTTTAAATGGTCCTTCTTGCATGGCTCTTTGGTCCTGTTGTCTAGTGGACGTCGGCCCGTTCTTGAATGGCTGTAATGGCCCCGCAGTTTTCAGTGTTTGAGGCTGTACGATGTCCCCTGGCTTGGGCTTGAGCTTTGTGGCCCAGGCTGCCATGGCATAATAAATTTTGTCATAGTGTTTGATTCGTTCTGCTTGTTTTGTGATGTTTCCCTGAGTCTACGCGTCCGCTTCTATGGATTGTCTGATTTGTTCTGCTTCTTTGAGCGCTGTGAAGTGATTGTGCGTGGTTATGTGGAGAAAATTATCTTTTGTATTGGGCGACAGCTGTTATCCTTTCGCCTGCAGTTGATTTCGCTTGGGCTTTGGCGTAGAAGATTCTGGATGATCTCTCCTGTAGGCAACTGTTCGAGCGGCCTTGTCGGCAGCTTCTTTGGGCAGGTGGGCTCTCGGGAGCTGTGTGCACCTTCACAATTTATGCATTTCATGTCACAGTCGTAGGGTGTGTATTTAGGGTCAGTGCCCGGGGTGAATTCGGTACCGTATCCTTCGCATGTAATGTAGTCATGTGCTGTGGGGCATACATCTGTTCGGTGTCCTTTGATGTGGCATAATGCACACTGAACCACATTGGGCCTGTAGGGAGCCACCCATGTGACTACCCGTCCCACTAGTGCGACATACGAGAACTTTGAGCTTCATACTGTGCGCAGGATGCATTCACTCTTGCCGAGGCATCGTGTTCTGAGAAGTTCTGCGTCCCTGATGGTGATGTATGTGGTAATTTTGTCATCCAGGATTTCTATTGGTAGTCCTTGCACTAATCCACGAACGTTTCCTAGCTCGTTGGCTTTGTAAGCTGTGGTTCAGCATTGAGGACCATCGTGAATGACGGTTTTCAAAGCGAAGATTTTCATCAGCGTTGATTCTCACTTTGTGAAGGCGATTATGAAGTTCTGGGTGCGCCTAATGTGGATGTCGAGGTCCTTAGCTTCTGATGGAGTGAGTGCAGCAGTCGAGATTATATCGTTTGTGAGGTGGAATGCTGATGCAGCAGCTAGATTGATGCGGTTTCTGAGACGGAGGACAATCTTCTGTGATTTTTGGATGCATTTGATCGGAGTGACCAGCATGAATGGGGTTCTAGATTCTTCAGTGTTGCCCGCAGGCTCGTCCGTGTCTATGGTGTGCAGTGATTGGCCAGGCCTACTGATATGACTGGCATGGCACAGTTCAGAAGTGCAAGCATCTGAGCCAAAGTGGCCATATAGTTATTAGCACATACCTATGATCTATCCCTATTCTCACACATTCAGTCGTAATGTTTTTGTGGTGTGCGCCAACTGAAACATTTCGAAGAACTCCTAATGTATTAACACTCGTTTGCACCCTATATGCTTGTACAGTTTCCTGCTGAATTGGTAAGTTTTTTTTTTTTTTTAATGTTCAGTTTAGGTTCACACACATTCTAAAAATATCTGTTCATGTCCTGTTCTGTCAAAAATTCTGGTATGGTTTTCAGTTCAGGTTCTGTTTGACACCCTGATTTTAACAAGGTTCGGTTGTACTAAAAAAAACGTGGATAGGGGTATGCTTGCTGTCGGAGGTGATAACATCTTTAATGTTGTGTGCTTAATTTGCCATGTTGCTCTCATCTTCTCGTCATTTTTTGGCATGAGAACAAAAAAACTTCATGTACAGTAAAGATTTTTACGCCAGGCTCTTCCCTACATGCTTCTTTGCTGTTCGCGGATCACCCGCAGTGGTGGCTTAGTGGCTGTGATGCTGTGCTGCTAAGCACGAGGCCACGAGGTCAAATCTTGGCCACGGTGGCCGCTTTTGATGGGGGCAAAATGCAAAAATGCCTGCACACCATGCATTAGGTGCACATTAAAGAACCCCAGATAGCCAAACTTGTTAGGAATCTCTTACTACAAAACCACAATAATAATCAGATTCTGATTTTGGCATGTAAAACAATTTTTTTGATTTCCTGATTCATGAGAGGCTGTCTATTCTTTGCAGATAGGTCTCAAGTCAGATGTATGGTCACTAGGCTGCATCTTGTACAACCTTGTCTATGGGAGGACTCCCTTCCAACACATCTCTGGGACTCACGCCAAGCTGCTGGCCATTGCCGACAAAAATCAAGTCATTGAATTCCCTGATGTCTCTGATCCTCACCTTATGGATGTTCTCAAGGTGCGTACATAAATACAATTAAACCTTGATATAACGAAGTAATTAAAAGCGGCAATTTGCTTCATTATATCGAAATTCTGTTGTATTGAAATTACAAAAGGGGCCGCAGAATTTTCAGAATTATTGGGCAATTTGAATGAGAAAACAATTTATTTCGATAAATTTGCGGGTCGACGAAGAATGATAGTTTCATGCCACGTCAACAATATCATCACATCAGTGGTATGAAATAAACGAAGCCAGCCACGCTTTCGCGCACACTCCGCCCCCGCAGTTGGTAGTGGGGAGCGAAACCTTCGTATGCCTCTCGCTCCAACAAGTCACCGAAACTCGATTACGCAACCTCCAATACTAAATGCGCGAGATGACAGCTAGCATGATGCCACGTCCCATTGGCAAGCCCACTCTTTGCACACGCGGCAGATTACCTTGTAACCCCCTCCCTTGGGCGGCGCCTAAAACCCGGATAGCGCGTGCCTGCATGAGAGGAAAATAAAGATGGTGCCTGATCGCGACATGCGAAGCCACGGCTCGTGGTTCTTCTCCGGCATCAATTCGGGTCAGCTGTCTGAGGCATAAGCCTACAAGTGGTGACCTAGGGCGAACACAATGACTGACCCGCCCAAACCCTCCACGAAACAGGACTCACGTCCGCAGGACATCTGGTCGCTGCAGCTTCTCCTCCCACCCTTCTGGCCCCAGAACCCGCAAGTTTGGTTTCACACAGATTGAGGCGCAAGTCTACCTCTACCGCATCATCTCGGAAACGATGCGCTACTACCACATCGCCTCAGTCCTTCCTCCTGATGTTGCCAGCAAGTCATCAGACGTTCTCTCCGCCCCGACGGGCACTACACCATATCAGCACCTCAAGACCAAGGCACTCGAGAGATTCATGCCGTTGGAACGCACCCACCTCCAGCAGCTCCTTGCCGAGGAGAGCCTTGGCGACCGGCGCCCCACCCAACTGCGACACCGAATGCAATAGCTTCATGGGGAGCGCGACGTCCCCGCCTGTTCAACGTTGCTTTGAGAGCTTTTCCTCCAATGTTTTTCCCAGCCTATCCGCCTCGTTCTCGCGGCGGCCGACGACGTTATCACCAACCGCCTGGCGGAGCTCGCAGATCAGGTTCATGAGGCGACCTCCCCGTCCATCACTGCTGTCTTACCACCTACAGACCCGGCGGTTTCGCGCATTGAGGCCCGAATCGATGAGCTCACCACCTCAATCGCTGCATTCTGGAGCCCCCACAGGGGAACCGTTTGCCTCGTCTCGGTCATCATGCTTCCGCGCACACATAAAGCTCGGAGTTCCAGCCCTCCGCCTTTCTGTGTTTCCGACACCAGGCCACGAAGTGCACACCTCCCTGTTCGTGGCCGGGAAACGCCTGCCGAGATCACTGACGACAGCAGGTGGTTTTGCTTGTCGTCCCAGCTGCCTTTTTTTATGGTAACGGACAAGTTCTCCAGCGCCCAGTTCGTATAGACACGGGCGCGGAAATTAGCGTGGTTCCCCCGACTAAGGCTGATCATTCCAGGTCATCAGGGCAGTTGCTTCATGCTGCCAACGCCTCGTCCATAGCTACGTACGGACTCCGATCTCTCACCCTTAACTTCGGCCTTTGCCACGCTTTTTGATAGGTCTTCGTCATCGCAGCCGTGGTTCACCCGATCATCAGCTCGGACTTCCTCTCATTCTTCGACTTGAATGTCAGTGTGCGGTGGCGGCGCCTCACAGACGGTCTGACTCGTCTCTCCATCTCTGGAGTCCTGTCCGACCTTGTTCCCATAGACATCCACATGCTGATACCTTCCTCTCCGTTAGAAAAAATCTTGGCGGATTTTCTGGAGTTAACCAAAGCCAACCAACCACACTCAGCCGCCTGAACATACGGTGACACACCACGTGGTCACCCATGGTCCGCCAGCAGCAGCTCGACCACGCCACTTGTTTGAATGCCATCTAGCTAACGCTAAACGGGAGTTTGACCACATGCTGCAGCTCGGCATTATATGCCCGTCGTCCAGCGCATGAGCTTCTCCGCAGCATTAGTGCCCAAGCGTAATCCCGATGACTGGCGCCCCTGTGGAGACTATTGAGCCTTGAATGCCAAGACTGTCCACGACAGCTATCCGCTGCCTCACATCCAAGACTACATCGCGCCTCGACGGCTGCACTATCTTTAGCAAAGTGAACCTAGTTAAGACGCACCACCAAATTCCCATTGAACCCACCGATATACCTAGTACCGCCATCACGACTCCCTTTGGTTTGTTTGAGTATGTGCGGAAACCTTTGGACTCCGCAATTCGGCTCAAACCTTCCAGCGGTTCATCTCTAAGGTCACGTGGAACCTTCCTACTGTGTTCGCGTACCTTGATGATGCCCTCATCGCCAGCCCTATGCCAGGAGATCATGAGCACCATCTACATACTTTGTTCCAATGTCTGCAGCAGTACGGCCTGGTTGAGAACGCCTCCGAATGAGTTTTCAGTGCATTTGAGCTCGAGTTTTTTGGCCATCACATATCATCCAAGGGTACACGCCTTCTGCCATCCCACGTCAAGTCCATCCAGTGTTACCCCCAGCCCACAACACTGCGCCAATTACGCCGATTCCTGGGGCTTGTGAATTTTTCCAGGCACTTTATACCGCACTGTGCAGAGCTGCTTCACCCGCTCACCGACCTCCTTTGGTCAACTGCTGGCCCGTCCTATGCCATTTCTTGGTCATCAGAAGCCCAGGCCGCCTTTACTGTTGCCAAGCAAGCAGTAGCGAACGCCGGGCTTCTTATCCATCCGCACAGCAGCGCCCCAACTTGGTTGATGGTGCATGCCTTCAGCATGGCTGTCGGTGCTGTCTTACAGCAGTGCATTAACACCGAGTGGAGACCTTTGTCTTTCTACTCTCAGAAGTTATTTCCTGCTAAGACCCACTGCAGCTTCTTCTGCCAAGAGCTACTAGCCATCTACACTGCGATACAGCACTTTCAGCATTTTCTGGAGGGATGCCAGTTTTACGTGCTGACCGATCATAAACCATTGGCATATGTTTTCTGCACCAACTCATTGAATTATGTCTCACGCGAACTCTGCCATGACACTTATATTTCGGAATTTACAGCTGACATCCATCACGTGAAAGGTGCTGACAACACCACCGCTGATGCCCTTTCTCATGTAGCTGCAGTTGACTAATCCCCAACCATCGACCGGGCCGCATTCTCTTCCGCATAGCAGAATGACAGAGCTCACCGCTTTTCAGGAGAACCCCCGTTCTCTCTGGCTACGGCTTGTGCCCCATCCATACTCGCAAGAGCCCTTGTGGTGCAATGTCTCAGCAGACCTTCCACGCCCTTTTGTTCCGGCTTCACTACGTTGCACCATCTTCTACCCTCTACACGACATACGTCACTCAGGTATTCGAGCTACTGAGCGCCTTCTCACCCAGTGCTATGTCTGGCCCAGAATTAGGTGATGTGCGCGCTTGGACGCTCACGTGTCTGCTCTCTCATCTGCCAAGACGATCTCTCGTCATACCAAGACACCTCCCCAAGCCTTCCTTCTACCCAGCCGTCGTTTCGACCATGTTCATATAGACATTGTGGACCCTCTACCTGTGTCTCAAGGTTATTGTTATATATTCACCATGGTCAACCGTTTCACACGCTGACCGGAGACTGTTCCCATTCATGACATCACCGCTAAGACTGTTTCCCGCGCTTTCATTTCTGCACGGGTATCTCGCTTTGATTGTCCTGGCAACGTGACAACAGACCATGGACGCCAATCTCAGGGTGCCTACCAACCGGGAAAACTGGGAATTCTCAGGGATTTTGAGTAGTCTGGAAAAACTCAGGGAAAACTCAGGCAAATTGTGCTTCTATCTGGGAAAATTAGCTGTAATTTGTTGAAAGGGAACGAAAGTTGCGGTAATGCTGGCTCGAGTAACAGACAGCAATCGTAATGAATCATCTTTGACGGCCTTTCGTCAGCTGGAGAAGTTGCCAGTGTACAGTCAACGACCGACTTTCCGGATGCCCGATAATTCGGACAGTTTCGATGAACCAGCCCTTGAATCACTGGATCAGAACGTCTGAAATTTTGCACGCAAGAACTCTTTGCCATCCGATTTTCCGGAGTTATTGCGGTGACCGCAGGTCCAAAACGGCATTAATCAAAGCCACCACTGCTGCCATTTTGATTACCTCGCCACCTCGAACTAGCGCTCTCGCACGCAGATCCGCTGGAAGCCGTAGCCACCACTGCGGCAACGCCTTACTGCTTAGACGTTCGCTATTAAGCTTCTTGCCGTTGGGCACCGTGTTTTTCATCGAAAGAATTCACCGCTGTCAGCAATGGCATTGACTCCGCGTTTGTGGTCCTCGCGATTGGCTTCGAAGCTCGGAAAGCACTGTGCGTTGCATAACGCCGGTTCCCGAAAGTCAGTTTCGGCAATGTACAGCAATGTTACTTGGTGAGGCATACGCATAAGTATTGCAGTGAAGCATAACAGGTGTGGGTAGGGGCAATTGCCACTGGACACAGTATGTATTCCTTAATTATACACATGTGCACCCGGTATCTCCTGTCACAGTACGAGCACCAATATGCCTAATGAGTGTACCAACAGGCCATCAGAGCTTTTTCGAATGTGCCTGTGGCAGTTTGAGCCCTTAAGGGCAGTAAAAGACGCATTCATTTTTTCCAACTGGCGTATTTTTCTGACGTTTTCGCGGCCCCTAGGGACCAAGATGCTCCAAATGGTCTGTAGTGCGAGCACGCGGCGGAAAGAGGACAAGAACAAAAAGGACCTACGCATTGAGGAATGAACGGGAAAGGAAGCATGCTGCGGCCGCTTTGAAGGAGCTTGAGCTCAAAAAACAAAGTTTTGGTTGACGCCGAGATGCAGATGTCCCTCATGCAAACCAAAATAAACCCTTTAAAGCAGTGAAGCACCACGCTGAGGCATCGTATGCAGGCTGAGAGTATGTCAGGACAGTTGAGGTTGACTTTAGAGCTATCACCCGCCGCGGTTGCTCAGTGGCTATGGTGTTGGGCTGCTGATTTTAACTCGCGAGCTGTTGCGAGAGAATCTCAATTATGACAAAGTTTGGGCATCATACCACTCGAGCTTGCTATCAATAGAAATAGCTCATATTTGAAAATACTTGCTTCTGTATGCATCTACTTTTTATTCATATTTGAGAATGTCCAACTTGATTTGCAATTTTTTTAAGACATTTTATGTGCTATGCCACTTACTAACCCCTCCATTCTATTCTCTTTTTGAATAACATAAACACTACTCCTTAGTATTCAAACTGGATTGAGTCGTTTCCTTTTTTTCTTTTTTTTCCCATGCTTACTAGAGAGTGACAGCATCGAGCGGCATGGTTTTCCGTCTTGACATAAAACAGTTCTGCGTCGCTCAGGGAAATTTCCAAAGGAACTTGGAAAACCTGGAAAACTCGGGGAATTTGGAAATGTCAACTAGGTAGACACCCTGCCAGGGTGTCTACCAACCGGGAAAACCGGGAATTCTGAGGGAATTTGAATAGTCTGGAAATACTCAGGAAAAACTCAGGGAATTTGTGATTTTATCAGGGAAAATTAGCTGTAACTTTATTGAAAGGGAACGAAAGTCGTGGTAATGCTGGCTCCAGTAACAGAGGAATTGCAACGAATCGTCATTGACGCCGTGTCATCAGCACGAGGTATTGGCAGAGTAGTTAACGACCTATTTTCCAGACGCCCGATTTTTCGAACATGCTCGATAATTCGCACGGCTTTGCGGCACCACCACGTACTCCATATAGTCAATGTATGTTGCCCTGACTGCAGGTCTGAAATGGCATTAATCAAAGCGGCCGCCGCCGCTGCCATTTTGATTATCTCGCCGCCTCGAACCGGCACTCTCGCACGCAGATCTGCTGGCAGCCGTAGCCACCACCGTGGCAACGTTAGGCCTACCTGCTTGTACATTCGCTATTACACTTCTTGCCGTGCGGTGCTGTGCAAAAATTTGCCACTGTCAGCAATGGCACCAACTCCGCCTTTGTAATCCTCGCAGAGCACAGCACGTTGCGTAATGCCAGGCTCCGAAAGTTAGCTTTGCTTTAGTACAGTAGTATTACGCAGTGAATGATAACATGCGTGGGAAGGGGCAATTGTCACTGGTCACGGTATGTATTCCTTAATTATACACACATCCACCCCCGTCTCCTGTCACAGTACAAGCACCGATATGCCTAGTAAGTGTATTGGCAGGCCTTAAAGGGACCCTGAAACGATATTGACGATTTTCTACAAACGTACTGAGTCGTTAGAGTAGGTTTTTCTGATCATTAATTGACACATCTAAGTGCTCCGCATAGAGCGTGTAATTTATTATAAGGTTTTAAAAATGCACATCGCTGCCGATCGCAGCACACTGCTCGGCGGAATTTTAAGCCGCCCCTACCCATATGACCGAAATGACCGAAATCACCCGTATGATGTCAGTGGGGCGAGCTATCCGATTGGCTGACCAGGACGCGTGATCGATTATTTTTCCAACTTTATGATAAACAAACGGTGTTCGTAATAGTTCGAATGTTAGTCAATTTGTTTTTATACAAAGAAAGTAACATAAAGAGAATGCACAAGAACAATTTTTCAGTACACTTAAGTACTTCCGGCACACAGCAAGTGTCGTCTGCTTGTGTTACACCGTGCTCCGTCGGACTGCCGCTATCCGATCGGCGCCAGGATTTGTGCAATTGCGGCCGTCACTTTACACCGGAAGATTACTAACGCAATAGCGTTTCGACAGTCCGGTGTTAGGGTAAACACAAGCGCAAGAGGACAGGGCCTGGCCGTGTCCCCTTGCGTGTCGTTTGATGGGATGAACAAAAGCGCAAATGTGAATGGTTTGCATGGTGCAGCCACCTGGTGGCACAGAGCTCAAACACACACAGTAGCAGTAACAAAATGTATTCTTCTTTGCTGCTGGTGTAAATTTTTCACAGGAGTGTAATCGTTACACATTGTTTTTATAAATGTTTAAGATGTTTTACACTTAGAGCAATATTAGCTCTTTCTTTGGCTGGTTAAGCTCTGCGCCAACGGGTGGCTGGACCGTGGAGACCGATCAGGCAGCTCACGTATGTCTACGCTAAATTTCCTTCATCAGCTTGAGTTTATGCCTCCACCGTTCCGTCAAGATATTCAGGTAGTGTGTGATTACCGGAATATCAGACATGTTCGGCACTACGACAGAATGCTCGCAACGCACGCTGCTTCGATAGCTCTCGCTTGGGGTCGACGGCCAAGCGGCTAGCGGAGAGGTTTCTCACGGGCAGGGGCGGGCTCCAAAACAACCGGAAGTGGGCGATGTGACGTCGCATCGTGACACAGAACCAGTGAAGGCGGAGCTTAGCCCCGATCGCTTGGCAAACGAGTTGAGGAGGAAAAGCATGGCTAGGGAGGAGGGTAACTTGTAATCGCTTGTAGCTTCATTATACGTAACGCTTTGATTAAATTGTGGTGCGAATGTTCTACTTAAGCTGTTCCCTACGCGTCTACAAAATTTGTCCGAACCGTTTCAGGGGCCCTTTAAGAGCTTTTTTGGACGTTCCTGTGGCAATTTTAGCCCTTAAGGGCAGTTAAAGACATGCATTCATTATTTTCGGACTGCCCGATTTTTCGGATGTTTTTGCGGCCTCTAGGGAGTCCGAAAAATCGGGACGTTGACGGTACAACTGACCAAGAGGATGCTTCAAATGATCCATGGGATGAACGCGTGGCAGTAGGATGAGAACAGAAAGGACCGACGCACTGAGGAATTAACGGGAAAGGAAGCGTGCCGCCGCCTCTTTGAAGGAGCTTGAGCTCAAAAAACAAAGTGTTGGCTGATGCCGAGATGCAGGTGTCCCTCATTTAAGCCAAAATAAACTCTTTAAAGCAGTGTAATCCAACACTGAGATATTGTGTACGGGCTGAGAGCATGTCAGGATAGTTGAGGTTGACTTTCCAGCTACTGAGAGAGAATCTTAGTTGTGACAAAGTTCAGGCTTCATACCGATGAGCTTGCTATCAGTTGATAGAAATAGCTCATATTCAAAAATATTTACTTATGTATGCATCTTCTTTTCATTCGTATTTGAAAATGTTCTACTCAATTTGGAATGGGTTTTACTATTTTTTTCGCTGTGCCCTCTGTTTCCTTTTTAAATAAAATAAATATTACTCCTTACTATTCAAACTGGATTAAGTCATTTTTTTGTTTCAACATGCTTACTAGAGAGTGACAGCATCGAGCAACATGGGGTCAGCCTGTTTTGACGTAAAACAAAGTTCTGGCTCATTCAGGAAATTTTGCAGAGGTGCTCAGGGAAAACCTGGAAAACTCAGGGAATTTGGAAATGTCAACTTGGTAGACACCCTGATACGTGTACAAAGTTCCCTTCTCCAATCCCCTTTCATTGTGCCCCAGTTTGTGAGGCCTCGTGTATTCCCTGAATGATAAGTGCAAGAGAGAAATGAGGAATTATTAAAGGGGATGAGAGGGTCAAGTGACGCTACCCAACCCACAAAAAGAAATCCTGCTCGGCCAGAAACTCCACCCCCGTAACGCGGGGCCCGGGAGATCGTGCACCGGCCAAGCCCAAGCACCGACTTAGGAGGGCCCCGTTGAGTGATGTGAACCCAGTTTAATCAACCACAATGAATTGCTATATTTGGTACTTTTTGGTATAAACCGAATTCCTAAAATTGGAATCTGCTGGTGTTTTCCGGCATTTATCTGTAAGTACTATATTTACACAAATCTAACGCGCACCATTTTTTCAGAAAAAAAAATGGGTGCGAAAATTGCATGCACGTTACAATCACATACGAAACCAAAACCGCATTTGCAACATTGGCAACTGCCTACCGTCAGAGCAGTCTATGCAGTGTCATATGCAGTGGTTGATGTTGTGCTCAATTAGGATCACTTTCAGAGATAGTATATCACTTTCGCAACTCTGCACCAGATGCATTGGCGTATACAGCCACCAGCGTTTCTGGTGCAGTGCCAAGCTCGCTATTTGCGCAGGGTTCCAGGAACGCTCTCGGCTGTATATTTCTGCAAGACTGATGCAGAGTCACGTAAAATCATGTGAAAGTGGTAGTTGTAGTATCTCTAAAGATCATCGCTCGTGAATTCTGCCTTGCGTGCTTGGTATCTGCAGCCAGTGAAGTGCAAATAGTGACAACGCACCGCTTTGCGCAGTCTGTTTGTGCATTGCGCAGACATTGCGCTTGGGTGGCCTCACGTCGGCGCACCTGGCTACGCAACTAACGGCGTGATACATACAACTCTCAGCGAAGCAGATTTCTATCATGCAAGAAAGTGCGGCTTCTTTCCTTTTTGTGCTGATATAACAGCCATAAAAATATAACAATTATGTTTATAGGTATCGAAGCATTTTGAAGCACTGTCAATAACTTAGTACGAAGCGGCATCTACCAAGGCATCTATGAGTGAGCCCAGTGAGCGCACACTGTCGCACGTCTTTGTGGATGCAAACTGCCATTCCTCGCGTGGCGCGGCAGGCACTAGGCATGTAGACGCGAGCTTGCGCGCGTCTGCAAGCGTTTGTGTGGTGTGGGCATTAAAGGTAATCTGCCACGTGTGCAAAGAGTGGGCGTGCCGACATGGCGTGGCACCATGTCAACTGACCTGCCGCGCATTTAGTATTGGAGGTTGCGTAATCTCAAATTTCGGTGACCCGTTAGAGTGAGAGGAAGATGAAGCATTCGTTCTCCGCTGCCAGTACTTTTCCTGATAGCGTCGTCCCAGTGCGGGTGACGCACTGGGACCGTATCATTCTTCGCCAACTCCCAAATGTATCAAAATGAATTGTTTCCTCATTCAAATTTACTTTCTTCGATGGCCCGATAATTTAGGAAATTCTGCGGCCCCTTTCCCTGTAAGAAACATAGATTGGCGACTTTACTTATTTGCATAAAAGGTCGAATTTCAATAGAATGAAATTTCAATATAACGAAGCAAATTTCGGATTTTACCGACTTCGATATATTGAGGTTGAGCTATATAAACTATCTGTTGTGGAATCCTTTTGTGTACAAAATAAACCAGACATTTTGTAAGCGCAATGTCTGTAGTAGATTTTAGAGCGATGTTCTTGCAGCACGAAACACGCTGGACGAAACAGGAAAATGCAACGCGAAACACCAGGCACAGCGGAAGCGAAGGGGTTAAAGACCAGGATATGCCCTGCTATTCATATGGAGCATATATTGCAATACTTCAATACCTACCAAGTTAAAAAGCAATAAATGCTTTTAACTTTTTCCTTCTTTACTAAATAAGAACATTTAATCCAGGTTAGAAGTTGAAAACGTTATAATCATAAGAATTTCACTGGTCAGATATAAACCAAGAGTTGTGAAAAACAATGTGAGAAATTTGCTATTTACTTCATTAAATTGTTTAATACTTGGAGAAATTGGCTATTGGTCGCTCTAAATCCCCTACGTTTTTCCACATAGGCAAAATTTTATTCTGCAAAACTAAGTTTACAATTGCATTTCTGGTTTCAAATTTGGGAATGTAGATCATTTTTATCAAAATAAAGTGTCAGCTGGGAACGCACGTTTGATCTTGCCTGAAAACATCCAGTGGTACCTTTTACTGCTAATGGTCTCATTTAGCCATGATTTGGGTAACCCTGCTGACAACTGTTTTTACGTTTGGCACCTATTGTAGTCCTACGTTTTTATGTAATTTTTTCTGATGCAGCATTCTATTTGATACCTTCTCTGTCGCCAGTTTGCTATGTGTACATATTTGTTGATAAAACAGGCTTGCACTTGACAGGCAAGGGACTGGGGAGAAAGTATGATTGGCTTCAAACCAGTCAGGTCACAGGTTTAAATCTGATACATAACGGTTAGTAATAGGCTCACTCTCTTCAAAATAAATTTTTAATTGGTAAAAATTTTGATGCAGTGACATTCCTTGGAGGAAGAATTTTTCTTTTTGTGGAAGTTTAGCTAAAAGTGGGCTTCAAGGTCTGTTTTTTCCCCTTCCAGAGATGCTTGCGCTATGCACCTGAGCAGAGGCCTTCAATATCAGAGTTGCTTGCCCATCCATACCTTGCAGAAGGTGAGTCATCCGGTCGTACTTCTTAGATGAAAACCTGTGATGTTTTGCATATATCATAGCGAAAACATGTGTATTATTATATTGTTTGCTCTGATGTGTGTCTGAATCACTGCACGTGAATAAGAAAAATGTTGGCAGAAAATGCAGCACATAAATAAAAACTAAGGCACCTAGTACTGAATTTCATGGGCTGCCCTATGTAGTAAATACTACTGCGTTGCAGTATGTCACCTTGAAAACAGCTGGGTACGTAGTAGTCTGTGCTCAAACGATATGTTGACCGTGAGGTTGAAGACAGTTTCACTGAATTAGACACTGAAGTAAATTTAAATTTTGGATGGATGTTGTCGCTTAAGTTGTGAAGGCTAATTTGTACAGTTGACTTCTGTTAATTAACCTTGATGGGACCTACAGAATTGATTGTATTATCTGGCAGACTTAACTAAATGATGAGGCCAAAACATGTCTGTCTAAACACACTGCTGCTTCATACAGTGAAACCTCGCTAAACCGTAGTTGGCCGGAGCTCAGGAAAAGTATGTACTAAACGGTCGTACTGTTTAACCGAATTAGCATGAGATCGCCCACTTACCTGTTAAAAACGGAACTCGGAGAGAGTGCGATGAAAGGGGAAAAAAACATGCGGTGTTTATTCACTTGGCGCGACAAAAGTGTTATTTTTGTTGGATGCTGCGGCGGCCTAGCAAGACGACAGTGGCCTCAAACTTACTGAAGCTGCGTGCCAGCTTTTCAGCCAGCCCCCTTTTCTCAGCAAACACTGGCATGGTAGATTCCTCGTTGGCATTACGTATTCTCCGTGCACACGTGCAGCAGTACTGCAGAAGTCCCGGGGTGCCTTTTTCATTGCCGGGTGCTGTCTCGTCGCGACGATTGTATTCATGAGGCTGACATGACGCACAGCTTCTGCCACTGTCGGGCCTAAATTGCCCGTGCTGTCGCTTTCGGTGCCGTCCTCATCACTGTCGCTAGTCGACACTTCGGCAACAACAGAGGCAACGATGGCGAAAAGTGGAACCTCGTAGCTGACATCTCTTCGCAGTTGCAGCAGCGCTGCCGAGCAACTTCTTCGCATTCGAAATGCCACACACAGCAGTCAACAGCAGATCCTTGTCGCATGCCAGCGCCGACTTCTCCGTGTCACGTTCGATAGCACAGGCAATGTCTAATTTTTCTTCTGTGCTGAGCACTCTGCGTCTTTTTTTTTTATCCAAGCTTCGGCATGACGCGAGTCCTTGCTTGCACGATGCCACAACGCTCTCTGGCATCTCTCTGGCACAGCGCCAAAATGATGTTGATGTAGCTGCACACACAAACGCACAGGGTCCTTGGAGGCCGTTCCGATCTCTGAGGCTTGTTGTTCTGCCGGGCCGCGCAATGGAGACGATGCACCGCCATGTTTCCGCGACGAAAAGTGGAAACGCTACGTTTTAACCGATGCGTACGCAATAAGCTGGTACGGTTTATGTGTATACAAAACACATTATGTTCAATGGCCGCTGAGTCGGGGATTTGACTTTACTACTTTTAAAACGAAACTACTGTTGAAGCGGGTATGGTTTAATGAGGTTTTACTGTATAACATTATTTACCTGATTCAAATGTGCCCCTGAATCCAACACACAACCAGTTTTTATGGATCCATAGTAGAAAACTTGTACCCAAAGCTAGCGTGCATCTGATTTTATAAAACCATAAACATAGCATGCCTATGATTCTGGCAGTCATCAATAAGATGAAACCTGCAATTTACCTTCATAGAGTGGAAATTTATTCACACTTGATGTATTCTTAATGTCTTCTAAAGCAAGAGTAAGTGGGCATCAGCCGCTGCCTGCTGCTGCAGCAACATTTCACCGATAGGCCAGAAATCGATGGCAATAAGCGGCAGGTTTTGCTGTCACAGAGGGCGATCCATTGGCAGCCACTTTGTTGGTTTTTGGGCAGGCAGAAAATTTCACTTGGCAGCTGGAAGTCCGTGCGGCAACTTCCGTTGAGGACAGCACAGTTGCGTAACATGGCAGCAACCTGTCCGCCTGCTTCAATATGAATTCACTCCTGCCACTTGCTCTCTTCAGTGACAGCAAAAAACAAATAGTAAAATAATATCGGCCATCACTTAATGTCTTCTCATGCTGAGGACAAAGTATCGGCATTCTCTTGCTACTTTGAGACAGTAGTGGTCCCAAGGAGCGATTCACCCCCGACCACCAAACCATTTTCGATTGTGCTGTCGCCATCGCCGTGCAAATAAATGGGCACAAGGAATGCATCACTTCTGGAGAAAAGGAAGTATACAAGCGCATCCGAGTGAGCAAGAAAAGTATGGGAAAGTCTACAGAGTGCTGTCGGCTACGGTTTGGGTAGACAAACCATTCATGACACCAGTGACAGATGAAGACATCAGTGTAATTTTGCATCTATCGAAGGCTCCTCTTGCGTGACCTGTTTTCAGTTTGTTTGTTGGCCTGGCTGGTCTCCTGTTTAGCAGCTATGCTAGTAATGCTGTGCTGAGTGCCTCCATCACCCAGGTGTTTGAACAAAGCAACGTGCCCTGCCTGTTAGCAGCAGAACATTGCAGTCACACCCAAGGTGCACCTCTCACCGTGCCAGTCATGGCATCAGGAACATGGCCTTTCCGGTAGTTCATATGTTGCTCCACCACATTGCACAATCATCAACTCTCATCCATAGACTACATTCTTCCGAGTTCACCCCTCTGCCCACCCACACACAACCCAGATTCATTGAGGACGCACAAGCAGAAACACTTTTACTAACTATGCTGCTGAATCCTTGCAGTTTAGTAGTGGTTTGGTGGTAGTAAAGGCGAAACTGCTGCAGGGTGACTTTTTTTTTTTTTTTTATGAGTGAGTGGTCAAAGGTACTTTGCTTAAAAAAATGTTTTTTTCACTGAATGAGCCATTAGCGAGTCCGGATGACACTGGCTACCTTGTGCGCATGTCATTGAAGCAGTTGCTCTCATTGGTCTATTGCCTGCGGATGCTGTGAAAAATAGCTTTGAGACCCTGTCCCCCACTGCCGTGTAGGCACATCCGCGGCACGCATTCATCCACCAGTGGCACGTCATGCCGAGGAACCACGTGTTAGGTCACATGTCGCTTCCAGTGAGCAGTAATGGCACCATTCTTTTTTTTTTTTTTTTTCAGTTTTAGTATCAGAAACAGCTATTTTTGCAAGCTTATCGTGATGCTCCCACTCGTATTTCAAACATCAAATTTTACATAGAGGCTCCTCATATCTACATTATCTTAACCTGGGATTTTTACGCAGTCTAAGATTTTGCTGCAGTTCTTTAAAACCTGTGAAATATGATGTAGAGACTCCGGATGAAATTTTTAGAAACATTAAAAAAAAACATAAAGTTGTTCTTAGTGTCTGCCATATTAAATAGTGGTGTGTGGATATTCAAAACTTCTAATATTCCATTCTGGTCGATTAGTATTCACTTCAAGACACTTTTGCTATTCGAAACATTCAAACCCCCGAAAATTGCTGTTCGTTCTTTAAGTCATATTCGCCACTGTACAGCCCTGTTAGATGGCAAAGCATAGCTTTGATATGCTTTACTGCAATGCAATCTGCAAAAAAATGTCGGGCTGAACCATTAATATGGTGGCAGATTAGCCAGCAAAACTGTCGATTGCAGACCGAGCAAATATGGCCAAACTCCACGTCTAGAAACATTGTCTTGACTTTCAAATTCACCCTAGTGAAACTCGAAGGAGGTGGCAACTCGTGCTTCTGCCGCTTGGATGCAGACTCGAACGATCTAGCTTGACACTTACGAGTGGCCTCCAGTGCACAATCTTCATCAGTAGCTTGCACTCGATATCGACGATTAGACTCTTGCATCTGCTCTTGCTGACGTTCTTCGGAGGCAAAGTCACTGGCCGCATTCTCCGCTTTCGCATGGGCACATTGTCGTTGGTTCTAGTCACGTCCCTGCTGTTGACGCCTATCCTCAAACTCTGCTTGTTCTTGGCTGTGTGCACAATGCGTGGTCTTCCCACTTTTCCCAGTTTTGTTGTAGTTGCAACTGTTGCAATGGTCAACCTCTGCAATGCACAATCTGGTTCTTACACGTCGCAGCAGCTACCGCAGCACACATGCCCGTGTTTTCCCGCCACAACTGCCACGCCGTTGTATTGAGGGCAGACAACAGCACACGCAGCCGGCAACAACGGAAGCCAGCATGGGTTCACTTGCTCTCTGCACAGGTGTGGCACATGGTGAAATCATGTGTCCTTTCTTTCTTCTGCACTTTACTATAATTTGTTATCTTTTCTTCACTTTACAGACGTTAGCCAGCCCAGATACCCCCCCCCCCCCCTTAGGAGACCATGCATATGGCTCATTCATACAGG